>NW_028187546.1:0-282513 GCF_964204655.1 Triturus cristatus
TGCAGCCTCCGCCCACTCGGAGAGATCATCCTCGGACCCGTCAGCTTCATATTCTGTCGTGCCAGTGGACAGGTCCTCGGCCTCACTCTCCTCCGCCTCAGTTCCACTCAATGTGCCAGCCACGATGTCAACGCTGGCACTGGTGCTCGGTCCCTCCGCTCCGTCTGTGCTCATGTCACCCGACGATGCTGTGGGCAAGGTGAAGAGATAGCAATTAATCATACACCTGTATACATATGTCACATGAGACCAATCTACATAGGTTACAGTGCATAGCCTGAAAAGAAAGATCATCTACAAAACAAGGTACAGATGTAGGGCATGCAAAACACAGTTGGTTGACCCACCATGCCACTGAAAAACCATGGAGAGCATGACACAATAGCAAATGACATGAAATGGAGTTTGACAGAGGAGCCAGGCCCTGGGGACAATCCAGCACTGCATCTGCACCACACAGCGTTGCCGAAAATAGGGATGAGCAGGGACCATATCCATGAACTTGAGGTACATGCTGCACAGGTAAAACTGAAAACATGCCCACCATGACTGGCTCACTGCACCTTGAGTGTATGTCCAGACAAACATCACACACTGGCCAGACCTAGCAAGGAGACATCAGGTTTTGACATGTAGGCTTTGCCCGCACCAACCACCCCCCTACATGAGACAATTTGTTGAGACACAGGAAGCACTTACATCTCTTAGTCTGGGTGAAATACACAGGGGCTGCATAAATGCAAGATTGGACACCAAATACCCAAGGTGCGCCTGTCCAAATAATCAAGTACAAATGGTCATCATCAGATGATTGTAACAAGACACACAGGCACTGGCCACCGTGAGTATGAACAAGGAAAATCAGGTCAGGCTGTACAGTGGACACTTGTACTACATATTACGTCAATATACATGGTGCCAGGGGACAATGGCACAGAGCACAACCTATGCTGTAGGCACTGAGAGTGTCCACATTTTGTGATGACACCTAGGAAAATATGCCCCAGGGGACAGTAGTGGCCACACAACTCCATGGTCCTGAAGGGGAATGACTGCAACACACGCCACCCTCCCTGCACTATGCGTATCGCACAATCATGCACATCATGTCACATCATGTCACAGGCCACAACATAGGACATGCGTGCTGTAAGGCATGACACTTGAGAGACTAACTCCCATGTCTGGACTCAGCATCAGTGCCAACTGACATGGAACCCACAAGTACTGAACTGGACAGGGCACAGGCAAGGTCCCAAAACCTGTTACACACCACCCCCACACATGATGCTACAGGCATAGTTCACGTGGAGAAAGTGCCAGCCTACATAACCTTGTGAAGGAGTGACTACACACAGACCAGGGAACACATTGCAAGGAGGGAAAGGGAGGCAGGAGAGCACCACTATACTGTGGGTAACAGGATCTGCACAGCACCTTTAAACCCTGGCAGTGTATCCATGCAACTGTGCACTTACAAATGCTGGTGACACACAACAAACACACATGTACCTACCCCCTTCCTGCTGCTGCTTCTCCTGTAAGCGCCTGTCCAAGTCTGGAAATACCACCGCCAGCACACGCTTGTGGATGTGGGTCAGACGGCGGCGCCCGCGGTTCTTATGGGTCTCAGGTGAGTCCCCCAGCAGGACCCGTGCGATCCTCCACGTCCAGCACCGGATATCCTGCCAGCATTTCCTCACCTGGGCCAGGCGCCGCTTGCGACCGTCCGTCCTCCTCACGGCACTGACGGCGTTCATCCAGATCTGCTTCTTGGCAGAGGCGCCTACCTGTGAGGATGTGACACTACATCAATACACCTGGCACATGTCACAGAGACACATATTAGAACAAATTTGCTGTTTACAACAAGGCATAGTATGCATCCAACGCATTGCACCTTTGTCATAGGGACATGATCCTCTGGGGAAGGGCAAAAGCAGTACGTGCCATTGAAAGTACACAGGTGGAATGAGGGCAACAACACAATCAATGATCCAGGCTCACACTGTGCATCACAAGCTACACCAGGATAATGTGCAGCACCTCTAAGCAGTCACATGCCACAGGCCATTCACCTGCCATTGCCAAATGCAGCGATAAACCTCACTCTGCACATGTGCCACTAGATGGGGGGGGGCTCACAGGTGTGGGGCTGGCTCTGCACGTCAGACACACAGCACTGCTCCCTGCTCACATCACATGGGCAGGGTACATCCATCCCTCATGCAGCCCGGGTGCCACACTCCACATATGCACCCACCCACATGACAGGGGACTTACACACACACCGATGTCCAGGGTACGAACACATCATGTGGACACTCTCAGCACAGGTACACAGAACTAACACACATCTGTGGGTACAGTCACCTGTCACACTGAGCTGACCACATAATCACATGAGGACTGTAGAGGCTACATTCCCAGGAGGACAAGACAGGCAGAATGTGGCATGCACCATGCAGTGGTTGTCACAGTAAACACAATGCAAGTGAGGACGGCAGACATGCACCACAGCATGCTCTGGCTGGGAGACATCAGGCATTCCCCCCCCTGGGACCCCCTACAGTACATAGCATGTGTGTCACACCTGGACACAATGCCAGAAGTCACAGTCACAAACAAGGGACACAGTCTGTGCTAGTAGACTCTGCACTCACCTGATACCCTGGTCGCCCATACAGCAGGGGGTACTGTGGGAGGATCACATCCAGCAATGCCAGGTTCTCCTCCAGGGTGAAAGGCTGTGACCTCTCCACAGAGCTTGACATGGTTCCAGGGAATCAGTAGCAGCAGCTGGGTCGCAGAATCCAAAGATGTGCAGGCAAGTGCTCCCTCATGGGACCTGGCTGCCTTATATCTGCCTTGCTGGCCTGTTTCATGCACAGGAGTACAGAGTGATTGGTCACCCACATTTGCATCCTATGTTTCCTCCAATCCCTTCAAACCTAGCACAGTCAGTGTGTTCTGATTGTGTTTTTTTCTTGAGCATGATGTCAACTCCAGAACCACATTGCAACAAAGTAGATTTATTCAAACTGACTTCTGCTGTGCACCTGCTGAAAAAAATTCAAACTTTAAACTTGGTCTCCATGACAACCAGCATGCATGTAGGCCTTTATACTTGTCCCTCATGTGTCCCCTATGTAATTTGGAGTTTCACACACATGTACGGTGCGTACCGGGGCCCTAGGGCACCCCAAAAGCATAGCAACGGCCCGTACAGGCATGTGTACGGTCCGTATCACTATGGGTGTGCTTGCGTATGCGTACCCATAGTGATAGTGAGCGTACAGGCGTGTGTACGGTCAGTATCACTATGGGTGTGCTCGCGTATGCGTACCCATAGTGATAGTGAGCGTACAGGCGTGTGTACGGTCCGTATCACTATGGGTGTGCTCGCGTATGCGTACCCATAGTGATAGTGAGCGTACAGGCGTGTGTACGGTCCGTACCACTATGGGTGTGCTCGCGTATGCGTACCCATAGTGATAGTGAGCGTACAGGCGTGTGTACGGTCCGTATCACTATGGGTGTGCTCGCGTATGCGTACCCATAGTGATAGTGAGCGTACAGGCGTGTGTACGGTCCGTACCACTATGGGTACGCATACGCGAGAACACCCATAGTGATAGTGAGCGTACAGGCGTGTGTACGGTCCGTACCACTATGGGTACGCATACGGCAGCACTCCCATAGTGATAGGGAACACACACAGGCCTGTACGGTGCCTTTCACACATCACAGTGGTGACAGGCAGCACACAGGAAGGAATAGGGCTGACATACTTGTCCATGGATGGACATCAAGGCATTGTCTGGGCAGTACTACATGTGTGGGGCACAGGTGTGAAAGGCTGTGATGTGGCACATTACTCCTGAGTCGAGAAGGCACCAGATGTATGATGAGATGTGTACAGATGTCATGTGTGACGGTGCAATGTGTGCCAGGCATGCCCTTAACTCCTTTGACATGTGTGCATGTCGTACTGCACACTTGGGATGAGCGTCACTGGCATGGCACAGTCAACAACACACGCAAGTGTCCCCTGATGCCCGCTACAGGGGTTACCACACCAGACATGTGACTACCCACAGTGCACGATGTGTCTATGTCATGTATGTGTGGGGTGTTCCCATTAGCTTGATGTTGGTGCTCCCTCAAAAGCATCAGCTGTTGCAGCAACAAACATGTGTCTGTGTTTAGATGGACATGGCACACTGTTACGCACACCAGGCCACATGTGGTATCGGATGTGAGGTGCGTATGTATGCATGGGACACGGAGTAGCGTCACAAGGACATGTCTGCATCCTCTCAATGAATGTGTGGTGAGTCATTACATGTACACCTTATGGCAAGGTGTGTGGGCTGTCCTAGTGTCATGTCATGTGACCTGTGGCTCTAGTGTTCCGCTACCAGTCTCTGAAATCGACATCCTACTTCTGCTGATGTGTTGATGTATGTCACTCCTGTGTTGCGTCTGGCTGTTCACTTACACTGGGACACAACTAATCCCATGCCATGGCATGTGGAGGTTCACAATCTCCGTGTGTAGCTGGGTCTTGGTAGGAGTGTCACCTGGCAGCCATACGTGTCCAGGGCATGTGGCACAAACCTGACTCCGTATGTCGCATATGTGTATTGACAGATTAACATGTGCTCAGTACAAATAAATTGTTGTTGTAGTGCACTCACTCTTCCTTGTCACTTCCAAATTACTGCAGAGCGCCGCCTCTTCCCCGACCAATTCCAGACTTGGCTGACATGCGGGAGAATGACTGTATCCAGTGCTACCGCTTCCCCCAACTGTTGATTGAGGAGTTGACGGCGAGGCTGGCACCACACCTGCAACCGCTGCACAGGTATCCTACGGCACTGACACCCAAGCTGAAGGTAATGGCAGCCCTACATTTTCTTGCCACGGGTACCTTTCAATATACCATAGCTCATGTTGGTGGCATGTCCCAGAGCATGTTCAGCCGTGTGCTGCATGATTTCTTAGAGGCCATGTTGCTTCACCTGGATGAGTTCATCCATTTCCCAACTCCTGAACTGTTGACTGGGGTCAAGCATGGATTCTATGCCCTGGGAGGGATGCCCCATGTCATTGGGTCCATAGATGGGGCACATGTGGCTTTGGTACCACCACAGGCACAGGAGGTAGCGTACAGGAATCGCAAGCACTACCACTCCATCAATGCCCTTGTGGTGTGTCTGTCCAACATGGTGATTTCACATGTCTGTGCTCGTTTTCCAGGATCAGCACACGATGCCTACATCATGAGGCATAGCAGGGTGCCTGAAATGATGACACAGCTGCGCAACAAACGAGCACGTGTTGTTGGTGGGTACACTCTGTCTGTCCTGTATTTTGCGTAGACTTCCAGCACGACCGCTTCTCCTGTCCTACTTATGCCCATGTGGTTTCCATGTAGGGGACGCTGGCTATCCCAACATGCCATGGCTGATCACACCTCTCCGCAACCCCATCACGCAGGCCCAGCTCCGCTACAACACCGCCCATAGCCGGACAAGGCGAGTGATAGAGAGGACATTTGGCCTCCTGAAGAGCCGATTCAGATGCCTCCACAAGACCGGCGGCGCCCTCCCATATGCCCCGGCGAAGGTCTGCAAAATCTTCATGGTCTGCTGCATGCTGCACAACATGGCAGTTGAGAAAGCTGTGCCACTCATCCTGGATCAAGATGATCAGGACCATCCACCCGTGGAGGACGAAGGGCTTGGCAATGGGGCTAGTGATGTGGAGGATGTGGTTCCGCAAGAGGACATCCGGAGCCGGCTCATACGCGACTTCTTTGCTTAGTGGTGAGTACCAGTGTCTGTGTGTGCACGCATTGGTCCCCGTGTGGCATGTGTTGCGATGTGTGTGTCCATCTGCATGTATGGCACGTGAGTCAGAGGTGTGTGTGGATGTGTCACTGGAGTGATGGTGCCAGTGATGAGTGTATTTCCCCAGTCATGAATCATGAATCAAATATCTTTATTCAGGTATTTGAGAATATCCATAAAAGATGCACATCATAAAACAATCTTACTTTAGTGAAAAACTTCAATCATTATAAATAAAACACGTAAAATCGACAATGATAAAACCCCACTATACATGGGAGTAAAAAACGGGACAGTCAAGTACTATAATCCATTATATGCGACTTTCTCAGACAATTAGTATATTTTATGTACATTTAAACTGGGGAGCGACCCTAACAGTTAGTCCTCTCCGCTGGTGTTTCTTAGTCTAACTGCCAATCGCAAAAAGTGCACAGTGCTAAATAATACAAAGGGGTCAGCGGAGAGTTTAAGAAATAAAAGGGCCACTTTAGCCTGTCTGATTTTGGAGCGTTTCAGAATGGTTTTTGAAAACCGTGTCCTTGGGTAGGCATAAAATGGGCAAATTAGGACGAAATGAAGGGTATCTTGCAGAGATCGTAGATCGCAGCCGCAACACCCTTTTATGCTTACATCGCTTGCAAAACCAGCTGGGACTGATAGAATATGGTGCAAAAGGTTTAGCCTGAATCTTGTCATCAGGAATCTATCCTGTCTATTGTGTATATTGGACAGGTAAAATTCCATGCCCACACAAGTTTTTGTGAGCTGGTATTGTCTTACGGTGCTTTTCCGCCCTTCCCTTTCCTCTCTAACCCTGGATGAATATCGTAGGAAGTCTGCCTTTATGACACCCTTGTCTCTGTTAGCTAGTGTGGCGGGATCATTAAAGAAATTGGCATGGTCCAGACTGTTTAGTGTGTCCCTTACATATGTAAGCCAGGGTATTTGCGGCCCCTTGTCCCCCTTCATACCATCCTCCAAGATTTGTCTACTTAGACTTGCCTCAGGGTTTGTCCAGATTTTAATCCAACAAATGATAGGTTTGAGGCAAGCCCTCTCACTAATATGGGAAATACCCAGCTCTTCGTGGACTAGAAAGGAAGGGGTGCTTTGAGGCACTTGCAGGAGTCTTCTTAAAAACTTGTTTTCCTCCAATTGAATTTTTTCCCCGTCTGTGAAGCCCCACACCTCACTTCCATACAGGGTTTTAGCGCAGCAAACAGAACTATATAAGTGCGCTATTTCATTGGGTGACCAACGGCCAAGTCTGCATGCATAAATCATTATTGACCCCACCGCACTAGGGTGTTGGCTACATTTGTGATTTACGAGGGGTTTAAAATTTAGGTCTTTATCGAATAGGATCCCCAGATAGTTAAAAAGTTTTACCTTCTCGAGTTTATGTGTACCTATGGTAAAAACGCAATTCGTTTGGGGGGTTTTACCCACTTCCATAACGTATGACTTTGTGAGGTTAGGAACTAGGTCAAGGTCTGCCATAAAACTAACAAATCCGCTAATGAGGGCCTGCAAGCTCCTACCTGTGCGCGCCAAGAGGACCGCGTCGTCTGCATATAGGAGGACGGGTATGCCTCTCCTCCCGATGCAGGGACAATCTGCCTCCAAGTCTCCGAGCGCCTTATCGAGCCCATTGATGTAGAGCGTGAACAGGAAGGGCGCAAGGATGCATCCTTGTCTCACCCCACCGCGACACTGAAAGTCCTCTGTGACATCGCCCTCATCAGTAAATCTGACCCGCGCCGTGGTGTTTTGGTGGAGCATTCGTAAAGCATGGATCAATCCTGGGTCCACGCCCATGGCTCTCAAGATTTCCCACAGCTTTCTTCTGTTCACACAGTCGAAAGCTGCTGAGAGGTCCATAAATGCCAAATAAACTGTACCTTCCCTGGCCACGGTGTACTTTGCCACCAGATGATAAAGATTAAGGCATGGTCAGTTGTGGAACGCCCATTTCGGAAACCATACTGCACATCCGTGATGATGTTGTTTTCATCGGCCCAAATCATTAAGCGGTTTAGAATGGCTCTCCCCAAGACCTTCGCCATTAACATCTATGAGGGATATTGGGCGATAACATTGTGGTTCATTTCTATTACCCTTCTTGAATATGGGCACGATGACGGCCGTAGACCAGGATCTAGGCATACCTACCTCAATAGCTGTGTTGAACACCCTAGTTAGTATGGGCGCCCAAAGGTCTAGCTGGCTTTTAAATAAATCTGGGGGTATCCCATCCGGCCCTGGCGCCTTTCTCAATACCAGGCCATCTATGCCCAATTGGACCTCAGCCACCGTAATGGGTGTCCAGGCACAGGAAGAGAGTCCTATGACTGGAATTGTCTGCTCCTCAAATTCCCCACGATTATACAAGCTGATGAAGTGCGCCTCCCACGCTTCTGGCAAGATATGAGACGCCACTTGGGGTTTGTTTGGGGGTTGGAAACACGGGGCATTTATTACCTTCCAGAAGCTGCTCAAGTCTCTGAGCTCTGCGGCCTCTCTTAAAGATTCCCATGCTTCAATTTGTAAGGAAGTTTTCCGCAACTTGGTCGCTTTTTTGTAGCGACTCCTGCATGCGGCGATCTTTCCTTTATCCTTTGGGACTGTTGTTAGAGCCAACTTCAGGTCCCTGTGGGCCTTTGAACAGTTCTTATCGAACCATCTAGGGTGAAAATCTGCCTGGGGCTTCGGTTTACTTCTTAAAAGGCTATCTATATGCTGAGCAGTACCCTCGAACGCTGTAATCAGGTCCGTCCCCTCTACGTTAGGATCTAGGCACCTCCAGGTGTAATTTTCTGCATTGGCGAGGAGAACTCTATGGAGTTCATTGCCATCAATGTTACTCCATTTAATTCTCCTCCCCTGATCCCTAGCCCTATATTCGCCCACGGTGGTCTTTTTAGCCACTTTGATACAGAGCGTGTCCACCAGTGACAATGCCAGAGGGTTATGGTCACTGAACACGCTTGGCTTTATCTCAAAGTGGCCTACCCTACTTTCTAAGACAATGGATATGAAGATGTAATCGATAATTGAGTCATTTCCCCTCCCCTTAAAGGACGGAACCATTGTATCAGGCGTCCCGCACCCAATCATGTCCATCGTGTGAGTTAGAGCAAACTTGCTCAAAATTCTGCTAAGTGCCAGACCCTCTCTGGAGTGCTCCGGGTGCCAGCCCTTAGTAGAAGGACAGGCATCCCACGTACCACCTTCCCATTTCAGGTGGGGGCACTGATGGCAGTTAAAATCCCCCATAAGGATTAACTGGGTGCCTGCATCCCTTGTGTCAATTAGGCTAGTAAGCCTCTCCTCCAGCTCAGCCAAATTTAACTGAGATTGTCCCGCATTATAAAAGTTTATAAAAATGATCTTTGTACCCTTAGATGTAAATCTTACACCCTGGAGGCAACTTGAATCCCACCCCAGGTCTACCCACCTCCCTTGCAGTGCCAATGCCACGAACATAATTAACCCACCCTTGGCGCGGCCCATGGGTGATTTCCGGGCCGCGACAAAAAACGATTTATAGCCTTCGAGGAATGACGCATTATTGCTTGTTTCCCATGTTTCCTGGAGACAGATGACATGATGTTTTTTAATGAAGTCTAGCCAGTCCAAATTTTGGGTCTTGGTTACAAGCCCTGCAATGTTCCAGGAAATCAGCCTCAGTTCTTTGTGATTTAAATCTGGGCCCTTGAGTGCTCCGGGCAACTTTCTTGGGGGAGTACACGTATTTAAACAGTTAACTGAAGGGGTCATGATTTCAGCTTCCCTCCCCAACCCTACTGCGTTGCCAACTACTAAATCTAAATCAGGTGCCCCTAGTTCCAGATCAGGTGCCCCTAATGGGTATGTGTCTCCAATAATGCGATGATTATCTGGTTCTATCTCAATCTCCCCGCTCCCTATTTTCGTCAGTCAGTCTTGCTCATCCAGGGCGGACAAACTTGAGAGGGGGGCAAATCTGTTCACTACATTACTACGAACCTCCTCCCTCCTTTTCTTAACGACCCCAGACCCCTGCCATCTCGTCCCAGTCTCTAGGGCTCTATTCTTGTAAAAGAAATGCAGGGGTAACATCCTAATACAGGACCCATTGCCACCCTCCTCGTGACGGTTATCAAGCAGATCTCTGACTAGCTCGGGGTGCCTAAAATTGACAATCACACAGTCGCCCGCAAATTTTTTCTCAGTGTTTCCAATCCAGGCAGCTCTCCTAGCCATAAGGATGTGCCTGTGCTGCAAACTCCTGGCAGATGTATTACTGAGTAGCCAGTGCGAGGCTTTATTAATCAGTGTGCTGGTCGTTTCTTCACTATCTTTGTTAAGACCAGCCACTCCTACTAACACAATCGAGTAGGGGCTAGAAGCGGGGGGTAAATCCAGTGTCTGGAGGCCTGGGGTACTCTGGGCGCAAACATTCCCAATGATCTTGTCAGCATTATCAGGCTCTTTTAGTCCCCGACAGACGTCCTTAGGGTCAGGAAGGATTCGTGTGTTACCCTGGGCCTTACAACACGGGATCCCGTTACTTGTATTCACTTGTTCCAAGTGTATTTCCCTGTGATCTCTGGGCCCGGGGTCAATATTAGTAGCGGCCTTATTCCCACAATCAGCCATTACTGGTTCCTCCTCCCTCCTCTGTGGCTTGGTCCTGGATGGCTGTCCGCTAACTGGGTCTACCATCCTACTTATTTTCCCAACCAGGTTGGAAATTGCTGTCATGACTGGATGTAGAAGTAGGAGCTGTTCCATTTTTTCCCCAAATGCTGTGGTGATGTCATGCAGCCCCACCACCCCGTTTATATTTTGGCAAGCTGGACATACTGTGTTCTCAGGGTTCATATTACCTCCTTTGCAAGGCTTGGTTTGCCCTCTGCGGCTAGGCTTGCTAGGACGGTTTGCTAAGAGCGTTCCACCTCTATCTAGGTGCCCTGTCACTAGTTGGGATCTCTTGGAGCATGTAATCACTTCACTAATGGGGGCCTGTGTGGGTTCTGTATTAGGCGCTAATCGTTGGACGCTAGTCGCCCCCCTTAGATCTTCTCCTCCCAATGTATTATTTTCGATAACCAACAGGGTGTTGGTATTGCCAGACAATTGCTTCAGGCTGCCTTTATTGGTGAGGTCTGTTATGGTCGGGCCTAATGTATCTGAGTACCCCTGTGAACTACACTCTGCCACCGTTAGTATGTCAGTGGAGTCGGACTGGATTGGATGGGCTTGTGTTACTTGGGATAAACGGGCCCCTCCACCGGGCGTGGGGCAGAGAGCTATATTGCCCAACGAGGACCGTTTCTTGGCTATTAGGGAATCTAGCGAGAGCCGCTGCTCGGTCAGCTGGATCTCATGGGCTAACAGTGACTCGGCGCGTATAGTAAAAGCGTCCAGGGTACCCTTTACCCCTCCCTCCATCCTTGGTTGGTGGTTCTTTGACTTGACCATGGTCCAGAATTTTTTTTATTTGTTATTGTTGACGTTACCCCACCTGTTTATACTAACGCAGAAATTGGGGGTAATGTGCCTGATAAGTACAGTATCCACATCAATGCCTCTTAGTGGACACCTCAGACCCACCAATGGGGACTGTCAAAGAAATCAATCTTAACAGCACCAAATAACATACATATAACTAGGAGTAAAACGACCTGATTAACAGTGCTGGATGCAAGAGTCTCGGAGTCCAATGGATGAGGCCGGGGATACTTCCACACAGTTAGCATCCCGCGTAGGCGCAAGGAACAGGGCCAGGCCCGGCCTCCTTTGGCTCCAGACGGCCACAGACGGCCCGCCCTTTGCCCGGGCTTAGCCCGGCTGGTCCCGCGGAGGAAGTCTGCAGCTTATGAGCGCCTCCGGGCGCGAAAGCGAGATTGTTTGGGGCGGGGCCACTGCAGGGGCTTCTGGGGGCTGTGGTCTCCTGCCTCCGTCACCACGAGGACCGCAGCAGCCACCCCAGCAGAAAGCGGTTACAACACCTCGGGCGCCGTGCAGTCAAGCGTCCCCTCCAAGGTTCAGGTAAAGTTTAAATAGGCGCTGAATCCTGCAAATTGAGGCTCCCCAGTCATAATTGTGACCTAGCATGTTGTCATCCTTACATGTGTCGAGTACATGCACATGCAAGTGGCTGTGCTTTTTGTGGCTGACTTCTAGTGTGTCTCTCATCCCCAGGTACTTGCGCATGCCGTCTGCTGGTTGCATTGTTGTGGCACTGCTATTCCTCATGGACACGTCATCGTGTGCTGACTCAGCGTTACACGCACGGACAAGTTTGGAAGTCTCCTTAGGGTAAGGGATGCATCAGGGGTGTATTGGGTGTGGCAGTTGTTTACGATGTGTGCACACTGCCCCTGTCGATGTTTGGTTCCTCTGCAGACATGTCGCATCACCATGGGACACATGACATGCAGCTGGGAACACCTGAATAGATGGTCAGACTTGTTGACAGTCATCTGTGATGGGATTGTGGATTGTGATGATGGCATCAATGTGTGTTACACTGCCCTCGGACACATACGGTTTGCATTGGCTTGACATGGTGTGGGACTTCCACATCAGAGGATCAATGGTGTATGGCAGCCTCTCCGTGAGCAGCAGGGGGTGTTTAGCTGTTAGCCGACACTTGTGTGCCAGTTCCATGGCTATCACGCATTTGTGCTGCAGAAGGGGGGTTCCAGTGTTGGACCCACATGTTACTCCACATGACCTGTTCATGTGTACTCCGAGTTGCCTCTGCATTCCCGAACACATGAATAATAAAGGTGTCCCTATGCCTCCAAGGTGCCTCTTCTCAGTCAATGCTGGTGTGTTGCCACGGTGCATCCGGCATGTCTGGCATGGTTTTCCGTGATAGTGGCTATGTGTCTATGTGTAGAGTAGCAAGATGCTAGCTGTTTGTGTGGGATTAGACTGTGTATTGTGCATGATGTCCATGACTGTGTGGGTATTGTGACATGTGCCATCCCCATGCATCCAACGTTGGCCAGGCCACCATTCTCTGCATCCACCTGACTCAAGCCTGCAGGACATGGTTCTGCAACCTGTCCACACATACCTGGGTGCCCCACAGGACACTCCACATGATCCCTGACCTCTGCGCATGGCTGTCGCTGTACTCAATATGTCTGTCGGCACGGTTGTGCGGCCATCCCCTCAGCTGGTTGGGCCCATCACGGGTGTGTATGGTGCTCCATGTCTGTCTTGCCTAATACAATGTGACCCATGTGTGTCCTGTGCCAGACTCAGGCCCCAGGGTGTGGATGGTTGAAGTCAAATGAGAACTCAGGCATGGTTAGACTTTACAAGACACATGTAAGGTAATAATGCAAAATGTAGGCATCTTCTCTTTATGGTGTAACTTTTTATTTTGGTTGGGGTACGTGGGGGGGGTATGACATGAGGGGCTTTCCGGGTGTGTGGAATCCAAAGTTCACTAGGGGAGTTGGTGTCCTTGCCATTGGAAATCCTCAGAGTCCATGCCACAGTCTTTGTCAACATTGGTCAGACAGTGACCAGCAAGTCCATGTGGCAGAGAATGTCTTTTGCTGCTGTGCTGCTGTTGGTCCAGTGGGCCAGGTGTCCTGGGAGATGGTGCTGTTGCACTGACCCTCACGGTCTTTTCCGTGGACGACCCGCCCTCCTGCGGGGACCCTCAGAAGCAGGCCGTGACGATGTTTGGGATGCTCCGTCGGATGTCTCCTCCTCCTCCTCCTCATCCCTCCCTGTGGGTGGTGATGTTCTACGCCTGGTGGCACAGGGAGGGTTGCCCATGTTGTCGGCTATCCGACGGAGTGTACTGTGAATTCCCGTGAACACCGTCACGAGCTCAGCCTGTCTGTCCTCCATCCGCCCTTGGTGTCGCAGTAGACAGGCATGTTGCTCCGCATGTTGCTGGGCCTGCTGGGTCTTGATCTCCTCGAGGATGGACACAACCTGGGCCATGCCCGTGGTGTCCTGCCGGTATGTGTCCAGGATGTTTCTGACATGGGAATATACCGGTTCCGCAGCCAACCGGTCAGGCTCGCGCCTCCGCCGTCCTCCACTCCCACCACCCCTGCCCACTTGCACCTGGCCTGCCCTTGTGGGCACATCGGGTCTCCGGGACCCCTGAGGGGTGGCATTGGCGTTGTCGCCTGCCTCCTCCTGGGTGCCCGGTACACCGTGTCCCTCCTGGCCAGCCTGGCTGCATTGTGGTGGTGGGGCAGGGATCCTGGGTGTTTCCTGGGATGTGGCAGGAGTGGGGGTGGTGGTTTGCCCAGTTGTACCTGACGCAGGTGCTGCAGGTGGTTGGACACCAGAGGGGCTAGGTTGGTCGGGGTCGGGTTCGTTCACATAGTGGTGAGAGGCTATATTCCTGCTTGTAAACAATCACTGGCATTTTGCTGTTTGCACGTGCGTTGCACAACGCAGCACACATGGAAACAGCAAAAATGAGGAGAAATAAGGCATTTTTCCTCATTTCGCCTGTTTAAGACCAGATTGTTCCTGGTCTTAATTTTGGCGCTGTCTCATATTTACGCTGCTCTTCTAAATAGGGGGCAGCGTCAAAATCAATGGGTGTTGTGGTGGACCCCTCGAAAAGTACCTTTCATTTTGAAGATTGAGACCATAGTTGCATAAATGCATAAAACACAAACGTAGTTTATAATGGCTGAAAACTTGTACCCAAAGCAGTTCACATATTTCTCGATCATGCATTGATATAAATATAGATGATGACCAGCAGTTGTAGCTAGATCATTTGTCAGTGCTTTAGTTGTGAGATACACAAGTAGTATTAACATGAAGGGTTGTCTTGAGAATATGTATGGTCACTATGGGCACACATAACATTTTGTCCTCTTGTCTGGCACCTAGATATTCCTTCGTATCGGAAGTATGTAATTCTGCGCTATGTGAACCAGCATCAGCTGCGGGTGTTGGAGTGGCTGTCATCAGCAAGCTTTCATGATGGTATTCTGGTCCCTGAAAGGTAGGCGAATGGTTCTGCTGTAGCAATCTATTCTATAATCTATAAAGTGACTAAAGTTGTAGGAATTCACTGCCTAATAGGATATTGTCTCAAAGCATTTGTCACCATACCCCTTCTGTGGGAATCCATGTTTGCTTCCGTGTTACCTACCCATTACAAACAAAATACTTCTCCATGAACTATAACTTTCCAAAATGCATTCACTCTGATTCAGGTTTTCATGTTTTTGATTTTATGAGTTCCTTATTATTTCTGCTTGTTGCATGTTTCCGGTTATTTAAAGGGCAATAACAATGTCGGTCGGAAAACCTCTGACCTCTAGTCCAAAGCTTCCCAACTTTGGTCAGAGACTTTCCGGGACACTCGGTCGGTTTGTGGCCCAACGCCTGATTACGAAGTTTGTGGTCGGAATGTAAACCAGACAGTCGTTCCAACTCAGTTCTGGCCGGTGCTCAGAGGGTTCCTGTCAATTGGAACCACACCGTAACCCCCTATGGATGGCATTTGCGCCGCCGGTATTACGATGTTTCCAACATGGAAAGGCTGTCGGAAAGCGACTTTGATGGGCCCTGCCCCCATGGTCTAAGGCCGGTGGTCCAGGGGGTACCCAGGGTACCCCCCTGTGAAACCCTGCACTGTAAGGCTGGTACCATTCTGCAGGGTTTTACACATGCACCCATTTCTCTATAGGATCCTGTATTATGGTCAGTTTATGGCTGTAACACAAGCTCACATAGAGAACAGTGGGAATTCAACCAAACAGTGTTCGGAACCGCCGACCTCAGGTCGGTCGGTCCTCCTGAGTCCAAGATGGTGTCGGTTGGGTGGCAACTCCAACATCGTGATAAGCCCCTTAGTATTCAATTTGTAATGTTGAAGGTGAGCTGGTTATTGGGGCAGAAATAACAGTTTTGTACAATTGCACATTCCTCAGAACGTTAGTATGCATTGCCTATATTTTTAATGTTGGATTTGTTTTGGCCCGGTTCACTGACAAAATGTAATCCCCAAAAATATACCCATACAAAAATATTGTGACATAAATATCAATGTCAAAAATATAGTTATGCTATACTTATCATGTAAATTACAAACATTTCAAGAAAGAAAAAAATTCTCATATCATTGTATTAACTATTGTTTCTATAAAAATATATAAATGTAAATAGTAAACATTAAATATATTATTAATAACACTAATGCAATAAAAATTAAATATATGTAATGGTTTAATAAAAAGAAAACAATTTTAATTATTTCCAAAAAGTAAAACACACATATATATTAATATCTATAAATTTATTTACATAGATCTAATTAAAAAATATTATTCAACTAATAATTTTAATTTATAGTATAATGTAATCATTTTTGTAAATGTAATAATATATATATACCATAAAATATATTTAAAACATCATTTTTATTACAAATAAAACATTTAACTAATACAAAATTGCAATTTACAAAAAATGTATTAAATATTAAAAACATTATTATTATCATTTTCAAGAAACGAAAACATACTAATATACATTTAAACAATATAAACTACACTATAAAATGCATATACTATTCTCACTACAATTTAGACAAATGTAGGGAAAGTGTTGGATTGCGGAGGGGTAACATTTACAATTCCCAACCCAGTCCGTGAAACAGTAGGGAACGTGTTAGATAGTGGAGGTGTAAAAGTTACTACCCCCACTCCAGTCAGTGCATCAGTAGGGAAAGTGTGTTCTAGAAGTGGAGGGTTTAAAATTTGCTCCCTCTCCAGTCAGTGCAAGTATAGTGAAAGAGATGAATTGCGAAGGGGTAAAATGTACTGTTCCCACTCCAGTCAAAGCAACAGGAGGGAAACTATATGATTGCAGAGAAATTAAAATGTAATATTCCCACTCCGGCCAGTGCAAGATTATGAAAAGGGGTGGACTGTAAAGGGAGTAAGGAAAGTTGGAATGCCAAGGGGTAAATGTACTATTCTTACTCCAGTCAGAGGAACAGTAGGGAAAGTGTTGGATTGCGGAGGTGTAAAATGTACTATTCCCACTCCAGTCAGTGCCACAATAAGGAACATGTTGGATAGCGGAGGGGTGATATTTACCATTCCTACTCCAGTCAGTGCAATAGTAGGGAAAGTGTTGGACTTTTTTTTGAACAATTAACTATTTCCACTCCAGTCAGTGCAGCATTAGAAACAGACTAACTTGAACAGATCAATATTTATTACAACGTTTAATAAATATATTAAATAACTATAAATATTATTATAATGAATATACAAAGCCACGGGCCTGATTACGAGTTTTGCGGTGCTTCACCAGCTTTGCACCGGCACAGCACCGCCAAAGCCATGAATGGTCCGCCCACCAGAGTACGAGTTCAACTCATGTCTTGCAGGCTTTTCTTTTACTGTTCCCAAGAGGGTGCCCTGAAAACTGGCACCACAATAGGAACGCAAAAGCAGTTCCAGCACGGCTTGGACTGTGAAGTCCAATCCATGCTGGAACTTGGTGTGAATGCAAACAGGGAGGCACATCTTGTGGCCCCTTGAATGCATTACCATGCCTCCGGGGACATTGGGGCCTTGTAAGGCCCGCTTTGTTTTCCCACGCCAGTCTTTTCATGGCGGGCTCACTGCAATGAAAAGGCTGGCAGTGGGGTAATTCATAATATGTTCGGTGGGCCGTGGCAGTCCTGCCTTGCAGATTGGATATCCCTGTCCGCTGTGCCACTGCCAGGGAACGGCAGATCCCTGGCGCAGCCAGCTCAGAGGTGGCAGTCCAAATGGCCACATATGAATAGGATGGCCACAGGACTGCCACCGCGAGTCTGGTGGTCAAAGACCGCTAGACTCGTAATTTGGCGCTAAAGTCCCAAATTAATATTAACCAATAAAGACAATGTTATTTACATTTAAAAAGCACAACACAATTAGCACATACAATAATAAATAACATATTTATAGAACACATATCTAAAATAAGTACACAACACATATATAAAATAAAATCTTTAATAGGTATTATTTACTTGTTGCATAATTAAATATTTATCAAATTATTAATAATACTTAACCCTTACTAAAATAATTTTTATTTAATTAACCATGATGAATATATAAAATAAAAAAAACATAATTTTTCATAATGAATTGTCAATTAAATTATTAATATTAGTTACCTATAATACAATTATACTTAAGTAACTTCACTTCATTTAATCCTACAAATGCCACAACTTACACCAAATATATAACATAAGGAATATCTGAATTATATATTTTACATAATTATCATTTGAATAATTATCATAAATTAACATTATTACTTAATTATTATAATTTCCTGCACACTCTTTAACCATACAAAATACATACCCCAAAAAATGCTAGCGTTACCCAATTCACATAATTAATTGTCAATTAAATTAATAATATTAATTAACATGGTATTATTAATTACAATTTACTTCCACCCTATACCCCTACAAAGCACACATACACACCTGAAATATAATTAAAAAATTATTTATACAATTAACATAGTTAATTATCAATTAGATAATTAATATTAATTAAGAACTATTTAGTAATTAATTGTAATTAATTTACTTTGCACCACATACATCTACAAAACACACAACCTGCACATCAAAGTTAATTAACAAAATAAAATTAATTTTACAATTAACAAATAATTAATCATCAAATAAATAACAAATATAAATTAAAAATCAATTATTAATTAATTATAATTAATTTACTTCTCACCCTATACTCAATATAAACCCCACCACCCATTATGTTACTATATACAATTTAATTTCAAATTTATTAACAATTTCAAAACAATATTAAAATACCTTAACAACAATTAAACAAACATTTTATAAAATATTCAATTTAAATAAATATTACAATACATAAAAATATTTTAAAACTATATTCTTTAAAGCAATATTTTTATAAACTATATTAATGACTTTGATACAGCTAAAATCGATATTACTTAAAATCAAAATTGTTGACAAGGATATCCTTGCACACAATATTTCTGTGTGATGATATTACAGACTCAATATTTCTGTCTGTCGATATTTTGTCTGAACACCATTTGGCCCATTGTATGTTTGTATTTACATGTGCTTTCAGTTTGTGTTGCAGCATGATGAAAGTGCTAAACTGTTTAGTAATATATTGCTGCATTTGTTTGTTTTGTATGTTATTGTTTACTCACTGATATCTGTATTCCCTTAAAGTTTCTTTATGTACAGTATTCTTTGAGATTCTGCTGGCACAAAAGTTGCATGGCTTCATTCCTTCATCAATGTTGAAGAGATTGCAATGACAATTAATTACTGATACAGGCTTCTAAAAGCAGACTCCTCATCTTTTAAAATACTACCCAGGCTTCAGACCGGGAAAATCTTTTTTGTCAGACATGTTTTTATTGACTTTCCAATACATAACATGGCAATACATTCGAAAAAAGGATCCCTTTATGGCTTTCCCTAATCTATATCATAACACAGCATTTGTTGGACAGTCAGGGTATCCCCCCTCTCTGAGCATTAAAGACGTTGCCTGAACTAATAAAACATATTGGCCCCATAATCTCCCCAAATTATGCCCCTCATACCCCACTCCCTTTCAACTTGAACCAGAAAAGAAAGGAAATAAAAACAGAAAAATGCAGGAATTTTCAACCTAAAATTAAGGAAGAAAAGAAGGCCTAGCAGTACGTTCGGGTGACATGGGATTAAGCATGTACCTTACAGTTAGTACGCTAGTGGTGGGGGTCTCACTGTTTAGAAATGGAAGAGATGAATCGCTTTCACCTGCAAAGGGCAGCCTACTAGTGGGAGACCTTCGGAGAGGTAGCTGACCAAGGGGCCCCAGGTGAATTCAAAGTTTTTGAAGTTGTCTCTAAAGATATCACTAATGCTTTCCATTGTAACTGCTTGCTAGAGTCATGCATGCCATTGTGTTAGGGCTGGTGCTTCCCTCTTTTTCCAGGCTGTGGCAATTGCCATTTTCACTGCCCCCAGGCAGATCCACATTATAGCCTGGTCTGATTTTGTTTGATTTTTATGGAGATAAATTGTAGGCCCAGAAGTGCGAAATCCGGGGTGTCTGAGACGGAGTCTCCTAGCATATCTTTGTGTTGGGCTCAGATTTCAGTTCAAAAGGGCTGGACCATCAGGCAGTCCCACCATAAATGTCAAAAATCAGCTAGTAAACTACAGTGGTTTCAGTTTCCAGAGGACATCCCAAATTACTCTTCTCCACTATTGCCCTGTCCATGTGGAGCCAGTTTTTGTCCGACTCTCGCTGGGACCGCTCAGTAATGACTCAAAGTTAAGTCGCTTTATAACACAAAGCTAAGTCAGGGAGTGCTAGGCTTCCTTTGTCTTCCGGTTTCTGGAGGAGGCTAAAGGGTAGGCATGCTCTTTTATTTTGCCAGATACATTTTGTGAAAAGGGTGTGAAAGCAAGGTAGATAATTGCGTTCTAATTCCACATGTAAGCTCTGGAAGAGATGAAGACATTTTGGTAGGACCACCATTTTAATGGCATGTATTCTCCCCAGCCAAGACATGTATATGGGAGCCCACCTCTTAATATCGATCTTAAATTGGCGAAGAAGTGGCGGGTAGTTAGCTATAAATTACCCTGAGATCTTAGGAGCTATCTTCATATCAAGGTATGTGAGCTCATTCTTTGCCCATTGGAAGGGGGTTACAGCTACCAATGCTCTCATCTCCTTGTCAGACAGAGTCAAGTTAAGAAGGAAGGATTTGGGTAGGTTATCTGGGGATACTCTGATCTTCAGGCCCTCCAAGTTGTCGAAACCATGTTCTTACAATTCATTTTGGCAGTCCCGGGTAGTACCTCCTCATACGTCTGTCACTCTGAATTGGGCATTCCATCTGTCACAGATATTATAAAAGTGGAACCAATCATGTTACGGCACAGAATATGGACATCTGTAGAAACCAACCGCAACAAGGATATTTTAAATTATATTTTTAAACTCGATGGTGTTTAAAGAATTGCGTGGCCAAAGTATGTGCCGGATTTTATGCATGATCTAGGCCACCCAGAGTTCTATACTAAGCCGAGCACAATGGACACTTTGACAAGAAAAGTGTTAAAAATGAAAGGTTTAACCCTACTCTAATCCCTCAGACTAACAGTAGAAATATCAAAGCCTACAGTATTGCATAACCTGATGATCTTAACTACGCATAGCATTCAACCATATCTCACATTAGTCTGCGGCACGTATGACAGACTCCTTTGTACAAGATTTAGACTAGGGATACTGCATAGACTAATGAGTTTCCCGAAGATGAATGATTGGTCGAGAGTTATGCAACTGTGCACTTGTGATGATCGCTCACAGCAAACAGTTCAGCGAAATATAGGAAATTGATTTTAATGCGACTGTCTGATTTTCCAAAATCTAATTATGTAAAGAGGATCCAAATATTTGACCTTTAAACGTCTGAGCACTACATGATTCAATGTACGGTGTCTAATTATTTCCATGTGTTTTGCTGTGCTATCTTGTGTAATACTTATATGATTTTATGTGCTTTTATGATTCTCTTAACAAAAATTGAATAAAGCTACGTTTGATTTGATTTGGGTAGGTTTATGTGTGAACTCGCTAACTCTTCACATCACCTCAAAACCTCCTGCAGCATTGCTAGGGATTGTTGTTGGTCTGTAAGTGTTAGTAAGATGTCATCAGCAAACAGGGAAATCTTATGGTCCTCGGATCCAAAACCGATACCGCATATTTTCGGGGTCTCTCTTATGTTTGCTGCCGGGGGCTCAATACTAAGTGCGAAGACTAGAGGGGAGAGTGGGCACCTCTGTTTTGTCCCCCTGCCAAATAGAAATGGATCCAAACTCACCCCATTAATCCATATCCTGGCACATGGGGCAGAAATGTTTGCCTGTACCATTGATATAAAGGATCAGTGTTGTGAGTCCTTACCCTGTTTGGGAGTAACCGTGATAAGGGCCTCGCTCACTGTAGGGGTCACACTTATGGTGCCAGCTATGTAATTAAAAAGACTGGTCAGGTGGAGTATTTGTTCAGTGCTGAAGGTTTTGTAGTATTGTGCCGTTAGGAGATTTGTGTAGTTTCCGGGTCACTATTGCTAGTCGTACCTCTTCTTTACTTATAAGTTCTCCCAATTGTTCATTCTGGGCTACTGTAACCTGTGGAAGTGTTGCTGAGCTTAGATAGTCCAGTTGTGGGTGTTGTTGTATTTGAGCAGCTGTGTATAGCAAGCTATAGAACTAGTCTCTCTTCTAATTCTTAGTTGTCACCCGGAGGCGGAGTAATGTTAATTATGCTCTATTAGCATAAATTGCATTTCGTTTTCTCGTCATGGCTGTGACTTTTTGTTGTAGGGTTAATGTGGAAGTATTTTTATGGCCCTATTAGAGGGTGCTCAATTCTCCTTCCAATGCCAGGCATTCTTTGGTTGTCTCTTTATCAAGGGCCAACATCAATGCCAGGCTTTGTCCTCTCACTATAATCTTGAATGAATCCCAGTTATTGGCGGGTGTGGCATCTCAGGGTTTATTCAGTTGGAAAAATTCCCTAATCGATTTCCAGAGATCATCTCGGAGAGTTCTGTCCCAGACCAACACGCCAGGGAATAACCAACGGCTATATTTAGGCATGGGACTGTGCCACTCCAGAGAGACGAGCACTGGAGCATGACCAGAGATAAGAATGAAGTTTATTGTCGCTTCTCTAACTTCCCTGATAATGCCTTGACTAAGGAACACGTAGTCGAGCCTGGATTAGGTACGATGAATGTGGGAGAAAAAGGTATAATCTGTATCCTCTGGGCGACTCCCTCTTCAGGTATCAGTAAATTCCATTTCTCGTATCGCCTGTTTCAGGCTCTTCGGAAAGCTACCCGTGGGTGATCTGTGGGGGTATGTAATGTCAGTTCCAAAGTGCCATGTGAGATTGAAGTCCCCCATCAAAATTATGTCTACCTCTGCAAATCCTCCCAAAAGTGCCTACATGGTCGTTATGAACGCTGCCTGGCTAGTTATGGGTGCGTAGGTTACAGCAACTGTACATAGTTTCCCCCTGATTTGGCCCTTCACCAGCACAATCCTACCCTCCCTGTCTGTTTTATAGCCTTTTGGTTGGAATTTTGAGGGGGAATGAAAGAGGAGGGCTACTCCATTATGTTTTGTAGAGGAAGAGGACTTGTATATCAGAGGAGGTGACTTGTGTTTCAGTCTATGATCTTCTGATCGCTTAAGATAGGTCTCCTGTAGTGCTACAATATCATAGTGCTGATTTAGCAGATATTTCCAAATCTTATGGAGCTTTGTTGTGGCATTACGGCCCCGAACATTCCATGTGTGAGTGTTAATCACCATGATACCGGTAATGTTTCTCTATCTTGCCTATTAATACTCTTCTCACATAGGCTTTCTTTCGCCAAAGTGTACATTGTTAGTTCTGAGCGATCTATGTTGTTCCCCCACATATCTCTTTATCACCAAGGTTCCTGCAAAAGAAAGAAACCTAAACTTTAAGCAAATAAAGTTGGGACAATGGGTCTCCTGTAAAGGTTAGTAGTGTGGTTTGCGTAGAACATTGGAGGTGATTTTGACCTCTGTTGCTACCATGGCTCTGATGCAGCAACTGTTCGTAAGGTATGTTTTCAATGCTGGTCTCATATGTTACAGCATTTATCTTCAGCCTGGGGCCTCCGGAACGGGTACATAGGCAAAGCCCGAGTGACAACCAGGGAGTCCTGTGGTTCATATTATAGTCTAACTGGGCTTTGCCATCAGGCTGACAACGTTATCGTTCTTCGGTTTGTAGTGCTCTGATCTATGGGCGTTCCTGCTTTGTGGGTAGTAACTAATAGGCTGCATGTGATGGCCATATTTCGCTGGGTCAGCATTTTCTCTGTGGTTTGGGAGGACATCTGGTCTGCCACGGGCCTCCTCCCCCGGTTCCAGCTGTGGCTATTCCTTGGCAATCAGTCTCATCAGGGCAGTCGTCCTTTTCCGGTGTCAGAAATCTGAACAGTGTGAGGGCCTCTTTTACATCTGTAATGTGATATGCCTTATTCCATAATTCAAAACCTAGGCCAAATGGGTATGTCCAGTAAAACATTATGTTCTCCTGGTGCAGTTTATCTGTGACTGGCCTTAACTGTTGTAGGCGCCCCAGGGTCGCTGGTGCTATGTCCTGGTATAGCTCACATGTAAATTCCTGAAACTGTACCACATCTAGCTTACTTGCAGCTTGTCAGATCATCTCTTTAGTCTTAAAGTAATGTAGTTTGGCCAGGATATTTCTTGTGCGCAGCTTGTCTTTTTTTATGGGTTTCTCAACCCTATGTACTTTTTCTATTTTGAGTTCATGTTCGTTGTGCCAAAGGTTTCAGAAAAAAGGCTTACCACGAAGGCCTCCAGGTCGGGCCCTTCGCCCCTTCCTCTAATGTTGTATCGCCTGGACCTGTTCTCTAGATCTTTCTTTTTCATGAGAACTGCATGCAATTGACTTTGGAGATCTTGTGCAGTTGCTGCCATCTGGTCTGTACATTGTTCAAGCTCCGATGTCTTGGCCTCTATGTCCACCACCCAGGCCCCCACCGAGTCCACATCTTGTTGTAATGAGATCAGTCTGCCACTGAGGTCGGCCTTCAATGTCTCGACGGAGTTAGACAAGTTGGCCCTGAATTCCTCTCTTAATTATTGCTTGAATTCGCGAAGTGAGGTGAGGAGATCTTCCTGGGTAAGCGCCATCCTGTACTCCTCCCCTGTAGCCGTTTGGTTTCTTTTGGCTGGTGTGGGGGTGAAATAGCTGGAGACTCTATTATTCTGTTGTTTTTTGGGCTGCATAAAGATACACCCTGAATGCACCCAGGTGTGCAGAGATGGTGCTCAAGAATTAGCTTCCAGATTAGATCTCCGTGTGCCAGTTCCGTTCAGGTATAGGGCGCAAGTCTCCGGTCGCATCACCCCCGTGTCGGTACTGACTTCTGTGTCCTCCCTGATACCACTGTGGGCTCTGTTCATGGTAGCTGCTCCCCCAGGACCAGGAGCCTTGCATTCTACTTCCCGGGTCGCTCTGCTGGAGGGTCAGCAGCATGTCGGTGTGGCCCGTGCCACTCACTTCCCATTCACTGTCCTGATTCTGGCATTCAGAATTGGCTCAGGTGTCTTCGATAAGTGGGGAAATGAGCATATGTTTGCTACACCCCGGGGTACTCCATGTCTTCCCCGTCTCGTGTCTCAGGGCAAGACTGTAGCTCCAAACCTCAGGCCCGCGCTTCACTACTCCTCTCGCCATCCTTCCTCATCTGGTCATATCCTCACTGGCAAATCTGTAAATTGACACCGCCAAGTGCCCCCGGGTGAGTGTTTCAATTTTGGGACAGTGGAGTCACGATGGACGTTTGATTTCTTTCCGTTATCACTCGGTGGTAGCAGAGCCATCGTGGATCATGTCCACATGGCCATCTTGGCTGGCCACGCCTCCCAGATCCGGAAAATCTTAAGCAGTACTTCTGCACACCGACAGTTAGTGCCACGTGGCTCTACACCAGCATCTGTCCATCCCGGATGTGATGTTTGGGCCCTATATAGACACTACCCAGTTACTTTTGTTCTGTGCCAACAGATGGGGATTCAGAGCTACCCCTCGCCTCACTTGAAACTGAATTTTTTATTAAAATGCTACAGTGTGCAAGGGAAAATGTCACCTCCTAAATCTACAGGGTTCCATCCATGCGGGAAATGTAGCAAACTGAAGTCTGTGACTCACCCACTCGTGGGTTGCCTGCTGTACATGGGGTCAGACCACGACTCTTTAAGGCCTGCATTTACTGTGCTTTAAAGCACCCCAAGGCCATCCAGCACTAGGAAGTAAAGCTCTTTGTGGCTATACACCGCAATGCTCCATGTCCTGACCAGTCAATGACCTAAGGCAGGTCTCAGTCACACCTTTGAGGCTGTTCCCACAACGGATTATCCTTACGGTCGAAATCCTCAGGTAAGATTCTGTCTGTAGACAATCCTCTTGCATTACATCTCAACGCTTTCTGTCCCAGTACTGAAATAACGTTTTTTTTTTCTTTCCTCTTAAGACTTTCCATGCTCACTTGCTACAGGCAGAAATCCACTCTTTAAAGCAAGTTCAGTATGTAATTTAGTTAGACCGTCAGTGATTGAAAATGCAACAGTTTGTACATAATCACTGAACTAAACTACATATGATTAAAAAAACAAAAAGCATCATGGGAGCTCGCTTCAAATCACAGCACTTTAGCTCTTTGTAGTTTCTCTCCTGGAAGGTTGCCTTTCTGGTAGCCATAACATCCTTAGATATATTAGTGAGCTACAGGCCCTCACAATACAGAAACCTTTCTTCCTGGTCCATATTCTAGGCTAGTTCTTAGGACCAACCCCAAGTTCCTTCCTATGGTGGTCTCCCCATTCCTCCTTAACCAAACAATTGTGCTCCTGGTCTTCTTCCACGTCCTGACTAGGAGCCCAGAAAGCACTTCACACTCCTGACTTAAAACATGTTCTCATGTATTAATAGACAGAACCAAACCTTTCCGTAAAACACAACAGTTTTTTATTTCCTTTGCACTGCCTCATGAAGTTCACCTGGCAGTATTGCCGGGTGGATCATTAAATGGTTCCAGCACTGTTACCTTAAAGCCAAAAGGGCTCTACCTACCACCCCATGGAGCTCTACATCCGCAAGATGGGTGATACGATGACCTTTCTTGGGAACATGCCCATAGCTGACATCTGTAAAGCTGCTGCATGGTCCATTCCAAACACCTTGATAAAGGATTGTCTGGATATTCTTGCAAGGCAGCAAGATAGAGTTCTTCAAATTCAAAGGAGCGATATAGATGGTCCTAAAAGCCCAAAGAAATCAGGGATTTTATTTGATATTATTTCTGATAAGGAATAAAACAGACCAATGGAAACCTATTATGGATCTCAGGGTGCTGGATATTTATCAAGTGTCTAGCACCAGTGGCTGCTTATCTCAGGGGTCAGGGTCCCCCGATATGCCTGTTCTTGTCTTATCCAGGCTCCAATAAAGGGAAGAGGCAAAGGTGCCAATTCCGATCCGGTAAAAAAATTCCCCGTCCGACTCGTATCCGGATTTTTTTCCGTCCGAATCGTCAAAGTAGCGTACAAACTGCCAAGTACGATTCGAACGGAAAAAAGTCCATACGAATCGCATTGGGAAGATTTCCCCACACGTCCTCGGGTCGGGAAAAGTCACCGACACGTCCCCGGGCGAGAAACCCACCGTGCGGAAAAATAAAGTCCGACTGCGCAAGTACGATCCCTCCCGTCCTCCCCATTTCACAACCGTACGCAAAAAACACCGTCCGAACCGAACTCCCATAGCAACCATGGAGACATGTGCCCGCATACGCGCCGAACACCCCACCACCCCCCGCCCGCGTATGTACGCCCCGAACCCCCACCCGTGTATGTACGCACCAAACACCCACCCGTGTATGTACGCCCCCGAACCCCCCCCAGCCGTGTATGTACGCACCGAACCACCAGCCGTGTATGTACGCCCCCGAACCCCCCCCAGCCGTGTATGTACGCACCGAACCACCAGCCGTGTATGTACGCACCAAACCCCCCCCCAGCCCTGTATGTACGCACCGAACCACCAGCCGTGTATGTACGCCCCCGAACCCCCCCCAGCCGTGTATGTACGGACCGAACCACCAGCCGTGTATGTACGCACCAAACACCCACCCGTGTATGTACGCCCCCGAACCCCCCCCAGCCGTGTATGTACGCACCGAACCACCAGCCGTGTATGTACGCACCAAACACCCACCCGTGTATGTACGCCCCCGAACCCCCCCCCAGCCGTGTATGTACGCACCGAACCACCAGCCGTGTATGTACGCCCCCGAACCCCCCCCCAGCCGTGTATGTACGCACCGAACCACCAGCCGTGTATGTACGCACCAAACCCCCACCCCAGCCGTGTATGTACGCACCGAACCACCAGCCGTGTATGTACGCACCAAACACCCACCCGTGTATGTACGCCCCCGAATCCCCCCCCCAGCCGTGTATGTACGCACCGAACCACCAGCCGTGTATGTACGCACCAAACACCCACCCGTGTATGTACGCCCCCGAACCCCCCCCAGCCGTGTATGTACGCACCGAACCACCAGCCGTGTATGTACGCCCCCGAACCCCCCCCAGCCGTGTATGTACGCACCGAACCACCAGCCGTGTATGTACGCACCAAACCCCCACCCCAGCCGTGTATGTACGCACCGAACCACCAGCCGTGTATGTACGCACCAAACACCCACCCATGTATGTACGCCCCCGAACCCCCCCCCAGCCGTGTATGTACGCACCGAACCACCAGCCGTGTATGTACGCCCCCGAACCCCCCCCCAGCCGTGTATGTACGCACCGAACCACCAGCCGTGTATGTACGCACCAAACACCCACCCGTGTATGTACGCCCCCGAACCCCCCCCCAGCCGTGTATGTACGCACCGAACCACCAGCCGTGTATGTACGCCCCCGAACCCCCCCCAGCCGTGTATGTACGCACCGAACCACCAGCCGTGTATGTACGCACCAAACCCCCACCCCAGCCGTGTATGTACGCACCGAACCACCACCCGTGTATGTACGCACCGAACCACCAGCCGTGTATGTACGCACCACACACCCACCCGTGTATGTACGCCCCCGAACCCCCCCCCAGCCGTGTATGTACGCACCGAACCACCAGCCGTGTATGTACGCCCCCGAACCCCCCCCAGCCGTGTATGTACGCACCGAACCACCAGCCGTGTATGTACGCACCAAACCCCCACCCCAGCCGTGTATGTACGCACCTAACCACCACCCCACCAGGGAATGTACGGACCGCACCCCCACCAGTGCATGTACGGACCGTACTGACGCCAAAAAAACACGTACTGAACCCGGACAAACCATATTTACACAAGGAGAGTCAAGTAGAGTTTCCCCACACCACCAAACAGGCCCAACAACCCCACAAACATCACATACACTCACCTGCAACTGCCAAACTGCCAAACAGAGGCCCAAAACTCAATCACTCCTCATAACACACCCACACAAATTTCAAACACAGCCACACCCACAAATGGACCAATAAAAATGGACCACACACACAAACCATGAGCCTTTGCAACAGACCCACTGCTGCCAGAGCCCACAGACGACCCACACCACCATACTTGAACCTCACACTTGCATACCTTCACACAACCACCTACACAAACACCCCCTCATCACATTCACACACACACCTCCACTACCACACCCACACACCCACAGCCATCCACACCCACACCCCCACAACCACACCCCACGCCATGTCCACCACCAAGAATCCAAAGTTCACAAAGGAGGAGCTGGAGATCCTTGTCGACGAAATCCTCAGAGTCGAGCCACAGCTCTTTGGGACATTGGTCAGACAGACCAGCATATCCGAAAAAACCGCCATGTGGCAGAGGATCGTCGATTCTGTGAATGCTGTTGGGACAACCAGAAGGACCAGGCACGAGTGCCAATCCAGGTGGTACGATCTGCGGAGGACGGTCAAGAGGAAGATGACTGACAATCACAACCAGGGGAACATCACTGGAGGAGGGCCGCCCCCCAGACCGGTACAATACCATCCCTGGGAGGAGAAGGTGATGTCCACGCTGGCGGTGGAGGGACTACACGGACTGCCAGGACTCCCAGACCCTGGTGAGTACACAAACAACTCACCTCACATGGGGGGGATGCCATACACAATCAATCATGCATGCCACCCCCCCCAAGCCACCACCGGACACAACAACACTCCACAAACACACACATGCCACTGGCACCTCCATGCCCCATGCATCAATCAGGGCCATGCCAAGTCACAGGCCACACAAAACACCAACACAACACAGGATGTGGTCGATGCTGGGAGTGGGGGCAGCAAAACTAACATTGAGCAACTCACAAGCACACAACAATGCCCTCAGCCCATATGGCCCAGGGCACAGCCATACAAACTGTGTGTACCCACACAGTACTGTCTTGCCTGCAAATGATGGCTGCCATGCAGGATGCCATGGGTCTGAAGGCACAATTTGCACATAACAGCAGACAATGAAGATGCATCGCTCTGATAGAGTCTCAGCACACACCGCCACAGCAGCAGCCTACACTCAGACACACTGCCCAATGGGTGCCCGGAGAACAGGGACTAACTCACATGAACAAGCCAATGGCCATTCAAAGACCGGCTAACTGTGTGTGCCCAGGAAGCTGGCCTGAGGTGACAGAGAGTGACAAAGAGAGGGAGGGAGAGGGGGAATGAGAGGGAAGGAGACAGAGGGGGGACACAGGGAGACAGACAGAGGGAGGGAGTAGGGTGACAGAGGGAGACCGACAGAGGGAGGGAGGAGGGTGACAGAGGGAGGGAGGAAGGGAGACACAGGGAGACTAAATCACCCTTGGGTGGTGTGGCCATGTCCACTCGTCAGCCGGTGGACTGTGTGCATGCAGACCAGGTCTGGCAGTGCCTCAACCCCCCCTTCCGTAGATGAAGACCGGTCCATGTGTCAATCTGTGCACGAGTCCATCCGTGCTGCAGGCACAGACCTAACCACACACCCAGTATACCCACCCACCGTGTCGGTAAGAACCCTGTCACAAATGCTTCAGTCCCCTACCTGCAACATCAAATTGCCTTGCCAAAACACCATTTGGCCACGTACAGTGCAACACGTAAGGCGCCTCTGCATGGCTCGCTACGCCCGCACACCACACTGCTGACTGTGTACCCAAATAGATGCATCAACTAAGATTGTGTCTCACACATGCGTAAAGCCCTGACAGCTGTGGCCAAGGGACATAGCCATGCACAAGTGCACTGTGAGAGGAATGCAGGACAGATCCAACTACCCAGAGGAAGAGTGCCAAATCAGAAATGCATGCAACATGGATGCCACATGTGACACTGTTAACATTGTCTCTCTCACACACAGGTCAACGTCGACGAACACCCCCCAACACTGGGGGGGAAGTCACACAGGACCAGGCTCCGCGGGATGATGACCCCACCGCCAGCGATGACTCTCACCACTCCGTGGATGACCCAGACCAACCTGGCCCCTCTGGTGTCCAACCACCTGCAGCACCTGCGTCAGGTACAACTGTGCCAACCACCACCCCCATTCCTGCCACATCCCAGGAGACGTCCAGGAGCCCTGCCCGCACACGACCACCCAGCCAGTCTGCCCAGGAGGGACACGGTCCTCCGGGCACCCAGGAGGAGGCAGGCGGCAACGCAGATGCCATCCCTCAGGGGTCCCGGAGACCCGATGCACCCACAACGGCAGGCCAGGTGCACGTGGGCAGGGGTGGCGGGAGTGGAGGACGGCGGAGGCGCGAACCTGACCAGGCAGCTCAGGACCCGGTAGTGTCCCAGGTCAGCAACATCCTGGATACATACCGGCGTGACACCAGGGGCATGGACCAGATTGCGTCCACCCTCAATGACATCAAGGGGACCCTCCAGGAGATGAAGACCCTGCAGTCCCAGCAACATGCCTGTCAACTGCAACACCAAGGAAGGATGGAGGATAGACAGGCTGAGCTCGTGGCGGTGCAAACCCAAATGACCGGTGTACTCCGTCGGATTGCCGACAACATGGGCAACCCTCCCTGTGGCACCAGGCGAAGGCCATTACCAGACACAGGGAGGGATCAGGAGGAGGAGGATTCATCCGACGGAGCGTCACAGACATCGTCACGGACTGCTTCCGAGGGTCCCCGCAGGAAGGTGGGTCGTCCACGAAAAAGACTGTGAGAGTCAGCAGAACATCACCATCTCCCAGGTCACCTGGCCTGGCACCTGGCCCTCTGGCCCAATAGCAGCACATGACATTCTCTGCCACATGGACTTGCTGGTCACTGTCTGACCTATGTTGACGAAGACTGTGGCATGGACTCTGACATTTTGCTACGACAAGGATACCAACTCCCCCAGTGAACTTTGGATTCTACACTCCCGCTGTGCACCTCTTGTCATCCCCACAAACCCGTACCCCACCACAAATAAATTAATCACACTTACAAGATGATGCCGTGATTCTACATTATTACAATACATGTGTGTGTCGTACAGTCAAAGCATGCCTGATCTCAGAATTAACTCCAACCATCCAAACCGTGGGGTCGCAGTCTTGCCCAGGACACACATGGGTCCCAATGTCTCATCTGATACAGACATGGAGTACCAAACTCACCTGTGCTGGGCCCAACCAGCTGAGTGGTTCCCGCACAACTGTGGCTACAGACACATTCAGGGGAGCAACAGTCATGCGCAGAGGTCAGGGATCATGTGGAGTGACCTGGCTTGCCGCTCCCAGGTATGTCTAGACATGTGTCCCTACAATGTGCAGCATGCTTGCGTCAGGCGGATGTTGAGAATGGTGGCTAGGCCAAGGTTGGATGCATGGAGATGCCAGAATGCAGTTTAGGATCACTGTGCCACATGGTTGTGTTGGGGTTGTGGGCTGCATCATGAGTGTGGGCGTGGATCTAGAAGGTCATCCTGCAGCTGGCTGTGAAACATTCCCCCCATCCCGTTAGGACGTTGATGTGGCCTGGTTGCCCGACGCAGTAGCAGAGCTGTGCAGATGCACTCCGGATATGGACAAGTACCATGGGAGTCGTGAGGCACATGTCCGTAGACTGCAGGGTAGGATTCTACACAGATGTTGTAGTTTCCCTGGGGGATGGTCTCTCTTGCCTTGAGGTGGATGGAACTGTGCATCTTGTGCATAATACAGTTCCCACTCCCTGACAAACCCCTAGCATCTTGTCACTCTACACATAGACACATATGCACCACCTATGAAAACTATGCCAGACCTGCGGCACGCACAGTGGCAACAGGGCACCATTGACAGGGAAGAGGCACCTTGGAGACAGAGGGACAAATTTATTAGTCATGTGTGTTGGAATGACAATGATACTCTGTCAACACATACACAGGTCATGTGGATGTACATGTGGGAGCAACACTGGCACCCCCCATTGCAACACAGATGCTGGCATCCCATTGACCTGGCACACAAGTGACGGATAACAGCTAAACACCCCCTGCTGCCACGGAGAGGCCGCTATACACCATTGAGGCCCTGATGGGGCAATCACACACCATGTCAACCCGGTGCAACCTGTATGTTTCCGAGGCCAGTGTTACACACAATGATGGCCTCATCACAATCCCCAATCCCCTGCCACATGACAGTCACCAAGTCTGAGCATGGCTCCAGGTGAAGCCTGCCCCATGTCATGTTCCCCATGTAGGATCACCATGTATGCAAATGGAACACACATGAACCGGAGAAGTGCACACAGACTACAAACAATTCACACACCCAAAACGACGTGAGGCATCCCTTACCCTGAGGAGATTTCAACACTTGCCCGTGCATGTGACGCTGAATCAGCACATGTCGCTGTGTTCATGAGGAGTAGCAGGAGCACAACAATGCCACCAGCAGACAGCATGCACATGGACCTGTGGAAGAGAGACACACAAGGATTCAGCACAAAGGAGCACATCCGCAAGCATGTACTTAACACGTATCATGTTGTTAACATGACAGGTGACAATGATGACCCTCAGACAACATCCTTCCATTGCGCCATCACTTGAGTGACACTTCAATACACACCACTGACTCACTTGGCAGACATGCAGATGGACACACACATTGCAACACATGCCACACACGGCCCAATGCGTGCACACTCAGACACTGGAACTCACCACTAAGCAAAGAAGTTGCGTATGAGCCGACTCCGCATGTCCTCCACAGCCTCCTCCTCCTCCACATCACTTGCCCCGTCACCAAGCCCTTCATCCTCCACGGGTGGATGGTCCTGGTCATCTTGATCCAGTATGAGTGGAACAGCTTCCTCCACTGCCATGTTGTGCAGCATGCAGCAGACGATGATGATCTTGCACACCTTCACCGGGGCATATGGGAGTGCTCCGCCGGTCTTGTGGAGGCACCGGAATCGGCTCTTCAGAAGTCCAAACGTCCTCTCAATGACTCTCCTGGTCCGCCCATGTGCGTTGTTGTAGAGGTGCTCGGCAGCCGTGCTGGGGTTGCGGACAGGCGTCATCAGCCATGGCATGTTGGGATAGCCAGCGTCCCCTACAAGGAAACATCATGGACAGAAGTGTGTCAGCACAGGCAGTGAGATTGGAAGATGACGCCAAACACTGAACTGCCAGAGTCTACCCACCAACAATACATGCTCGCTCGTTCCGCAGCTGCAGCATCATTTCTGGCACCCTGCTACGCCTCATGATGAAGGCATCGTGTGCTGATCCTGGAAAGCGAACACAGACATGTGAAATCACCATGTTGGACAGACACACCACAAGGGCATTAATGGAGTGATAATGTTTGCGATTCCTATACACCACCTCCTGTGCCTGTGGTGGTACCAACGCAACATGTGTCCCATCTATGGACCCAATGACATGGGGCATCCCTCCCAGGGCATAGAACTCACGCTTGACATCTGTCAACTGCTCACGATTTGGGAATTTAATGTACTCATCCAGGTGAACCAACATGGCCTCTAAGAAATCATGCAGAACACGGCTGAACATCGTCTGGGACATGCCCCCGACATCAGCAATGGTATGTTGGAACGTACCCGTGGCAAGGAAATGTAGGGCTGCCATCACCTTCAACTTGGGTGTCAGTGCACTTGGATACCTGTGGCGCGGGAGGAGTTGTGCTTCCAGCCGGCCAGTCAACTCATCAATCAACCGTTGGCTGAATCTGTAGCGGCGTATACAGTCCCGTTCATGCAGGGCAGCAATGTCTGGCATACGTCGAGGGAGAGGCGGAGCCCTGCAGTGAAATGGAAGGAACACCTAAGAGTGAGCACTGTACAACAACATCGTCAATGCACTGAGCACATGTTACACAGCCAATACACATATGCCACGTTGTGAGTCAGGTCTGTGCCACAGTTCCTGGACACGAACGCCAGTCAGGTTACACTCCTACCAAGGGACAGCCACTAACGGAGGGGGGCAAGATCACGATGACATGGCATGAGACTAGCTGTGGGCCAGTGTAAGTGAACATGCACACGCATCACAGGATTCACAGACATCCACACATGTGCAGAGGTAGTATGCGTATGGTACAGACAGGTAGTTGGATGCGATATGCACTGGTCACATGTCATAGGAATAGGACAGGCCACACACATTGCCTTTGAGGAGTACATGTCGAGACAGAACATACATAGGGAGCATGTGGATATGTACTTGTGTTGATACTCCGTGTAGTTGGATACATACACACCTCATGGCAAATCACATATGTGGGCTGGTGTGCGGAACAGTGTGCCATGCCCATCGACACACAGACACATGTTGGCAGCAGCAACTGCTGACACATTGAATCACACACCTACAGCAAAATCATGGAAAGACATGCCACACACATGACATGGTTGCAGCATGCAACGCAGCCATACACGTGTCATATGTAATATTCCGTGTACCTGGCATCAGGGGACAGGTGCGGGTGTCCGTGACTGGGACATGCAAGTGACTCATGGCTCCACTAGTGTGTACGACATGCACACATGTCAAAGGAGTGCAGGGGATGTGTGGTACAATGCGCACCATCACACACGACATGTGTACACAGCTCATCGTACATGTGCTTTGCCCACACCTCAGGGGTAAAGTGCCACATCACATCCTGACACACCTGTGTCACACACAGGTGGTATTGCACAGACAATGCATTGGTGTCCACCCTTGGCAATACCTGTCCGCTCCATTCCTGTCTGTGTGCCGCCTGTCACCACTGACAGTTGTTATACGCACCGTACATACGCTCGGAGCGCGTGTATAGGGTCCCTGGGCCAATATTGCCGCTGGCGTATGCGTACGCCACAGTAGTACGGACTGTACACGCGCTTGTGCGGTCCGGATCACAATATGGGCGCTGGCGTATGCGTACGCCACAGTAGTACGGACTGTACACGCGCTTGTACGGTCCGGATCACAATATGGGCGCTGGCGTATGCGTACGCCACAGTAGTACGGACTGTACACGCGCTTGTACGGTCCGGATCACAATATGGGCGCTGGCGTATGCGTACGCCACAGTAGTACGGACTGTACACGCGCTTGTACGGTCCGGATCACAATATGGGCGCTGGCGTATGCGTACGCCACAGTAGTACGGACTGTACACGCGCTTGTACGGTCCGGATCACAATATGGGCGCTGGCGTATGCGTACGCCACAGTAGTACGGACTGTACACGCGCTTGTACGGTCCGGATCACAATATGGGCGCTGGCGTATGCGTACGCCACAGTAGTACGGACTGTACACGCGCTTGTGCGGTCCGGATCACAATATGGGCGCTGGCGTATGCGTACGCCACAGTAGTACGGACTGTACACGCGCTTGTACGGTCCGGATCACAATATGGGCGCTGGCGTATGCGTACGCCACAGTAGTACGGACTGTACACGCGCTTGTACGGTCCGGATCACAATATGGGCGCTGGCGTATGCGTACGCCACAGTAGTACGGACTGTACACGCGCTTGTACGGTCCGGATCACAATATGGGCGCTGGCGTATGCGTACGCCACAGTAGTACGGACTGTACACGCGCTTGTACGGTCCGGATCACAATATGGGCGCTGGCGTATGCGTACGCCACAGTAGTACGGACTGTACACGCGCTTGTACGGTCCGGATCACAATATGGGCGCTGGCGTATGCGTACGCCACAGTAGTACGGACTGTACACGCGCTTGTACGGTCCGGATCACAATATGGGCGCTGGCGTATGCGTACGCCACAGTAGTACGGACTGTACACGCGCTTGTACGGTCCGTACTACTGTGGCGTACGCATACGCCAGCGCCCATATTGTGATCCGGACCGTACAAGCGCGTGTACAGTCCGTACTACTGTGGCGTACGCATACGCCAGCGCCCATATTGTGATCCGGACCGTACAAGCGCGTGTACAGTCCGTACTACTGTGGCGTACGCATACGCCAGCGCCCATATTGTGATCCGGACCGTACAAGCGCGTGTACAGTCCGTACTACTGTGGCGTACGCATACGCCAGCGCCCATATTGTGATCCGGACCGTACAAGCGCATGTACGGTCGGTATCACTGCTTGTGGGGTGCCCTAGGGCGTGGAACGCACCGTACCTGTGTGTAAATGTATGAAAACACATAGGGGACACATGAGGGACAAGTATAAGGGCCTAAATGCCTGATGGTTGCCATGGAGACTGAGTTAAATTTTTGAATTTGAGCACCAGGTGCACAGCAGAAGTCAGTTTGAAAGAATCTACATTGTTGCAATGTGGATGTTGACTTGACATCATTATCAAAACTGAAACCATGCAAAGCCACACACTGGGGTAGGTTTGAAGGGATTGGATGAAACGTAGGATGCTAATGTGACTGACCAATCAATCTGTACTCCTATACATGAACAGGCCAGCCAGGCATATATAAGGCAGCCAGGTCCCATGAGAGAGCACTTGCCTGCACATCCATTCATCCATGACCACTGCTGCTGATAGTGATTCCTCTGGCACCATGTCCAGGACTGTGGAGAGGTCACAGCCATTCACCCAGGAGGAGAACCTTGCCCTGATAGATGTGATCCTCCCACAGTTCCAGAGCCTGTATGGTCGACCAGGGGTTCAGGTGAGTGCAGACTCCACTAGCTTAGACTGTGCCCCTTTTGTGTGACAGTGACTTCTGGCATTGTGTCCATGTGTGACAGACATGCACTGTTGTTTGGAGTGGGTCCCAGGGTGTGGAAGGCCTCATGTCACCCATGCAGAGCATGCTGTGTTTCCTGTGTGCACTCCTCACTTGCATAGTGCCTACTGTGACAATGAATGCAAGGTGCATGCCACATTCTGCCTGCATACTCCTCCTGGGGATGTTGTTTCCACAGTCCTGATGTGATCCTGTGTTCCCCCCAGTGTGACAGGTGTCAGTACCCATGGATGTGTGTTTGTTCAGTGTACCTGTGCTGTGAGTGTCCAAAGGCCGTGTTCGTCCCCTGCACATTGGTGTGTGTGTTAGTCCCCTGTCATGTGGGTGAGTGCATATGGGGAGTGTTGCACACAAGCAGCATGAGGGATGGATATGGCCTGGCCATCGGATGTGAGCAGGGAGCAGTGCTGTGTGCATGCCGTGCTGAGCCAGCCCCACACCTGTGACACCCCCGTCTACTGGCACATGGGCAGAGTGAGGTGTGTACCCGCAGTTGGCAATGCCATGTGATTGTCCTGTACCTGTGTGTGTCTGTGTACTCTGCTGAGGTAGCATCAGTGTGCTGGGGCAGGTGACTGCTGTGAGGTGCTGTACATAATCCTGGTGTAGCCTGTGAGGCACAGTGTGATCCCTGGTCAGTGAGTGTGTGGTACCCCTCATGCCACCCGTGTGCTTCCACTGGCACGTAGTGCATTTGGCCTTCCACAGTGGATAATGTCCCTATGACAAAGGTGCAATTAGTTGCATGCATACCATGGCCTGTTCATAATGAGGATTGTTCTATATGTGTGTCTCTGTGTCTTTGCTCATGTGGATTAATGTATTCTCTCTTTTGCATCCTCACAGGTAGGCGCCATTGCCAAGGGGGAGATCTGGAGGGAAGCCGTCAGTGCCGTGAGGGGTACAGAGGGTCGGAGGCGGAGCCTGTCTCAGGTGAGGAAACGCTGGCAGGACATCCGGTGCTGGACGAGGAGGATTGCACGGCTCCTGCTGGGGGACTCACCTGAGAGCCGTAAGAACCGTGGCCGCCGTCGTCTGACCCACATCCAGAAGCGTGTGCTGGCGGTGGTCTTCCCCGATATGGACAGGCGCCTACAGGAGAGGCAGCAGCAGGAAGGGGGTAGGTACATGTGTGTCAGTTGTGTGTCCCCAGCCAATGTAAGTGTGCAGTTGCATGGATACACTGCCAGGGTTTGATTGTGCAGTGCGTCAACTTCTCCACAAAGTAGCACAGTGCTGTTCTCACTCCCTCCCTTCCCCTCCTTGAAATGTGTTCCCTGGTCTGTCGCCACTCTTGCACAAGGTTATTTATGCAGGCAGTTCATGCAGGTGCCCTATGCTATCAGCATCATGTGTGGGGGTGATGTGCCACAGGTATGGGGACCTTGCGTGTGCCATGGCCAATTTCAGTCATTGTGGTGTCCATGTCACTTGGCACTGATTGTGAATCACGACATAGGGGTGTGTCTCCAAAATGTACAGCCTTCCAGCATGCATGTCCAATTGTGTGCCCTCTGACATGATGTGCCTGAGTGGGAGGCCTGCTAAGTGCAGGGACGGTTGCTTAATTTGCAGTCATGTCCATCCTGGACCATGGAGGAGTGTGGGCACTACTGTGCCCTGGGGCACCTCTTCCTAGGTATCATGTGCGTCATCCAACAATATGGCCATTCACTGTGTCTTTGCCATGGGTTGCGTAGGGTGGCATTGTACCCTGGGCTCAACTGTTAGGACCTACAGGTTGCTACATGTGTCCACTGTACAGGGGGACCCATTTTGCTTGTGCATACTCACAGTGGGCATTACCTGTGTGTGTTGTTGAGACAATCTGATGATGTTTGCCTGTCAATGATGTGTGGACATGGCCACCAGGGGCTGTGTGTTTACAGTCATGAATTAGTGGAGGCCATGTGTTTCCATCCCAGAGTAAGAGGTGTACATACTTTCTCCGTCTCAATGAGATTGTCTCAGGTGTGGGTGGTTTGTGCGTACAAGGCCTACATGTCAGAAGCTTCATCCTGCTTGCTGGGTTTAGCCTGTGTGTGATGTTTGACTGGACATACGCTCAAGGTGCAGTGACCCTGTCATGTGTGGCCTGGTTTCATGTATTGCCTTTGCAGCATGCGGCAAGAGTAAATGGATATGATTCATGCTCATCCCTTTTTGACGACGCAGTGTGGTGCAGGTGCTGTGCACATTTGTCCCCAGAGGCTGACTCCTCTCTAAAATTTCAGGTGCAGTGATTTGCTGTTGTGTCATGATCTCCATTGTGTCTCAGTGGCATGGTGGGTAGAAAAACTGTGTGTTCCATGGCCTACATGTGTACATTGTTTTGTAGGTGTTACTCCTGTTGCTTTTCAGGCTATGCAATGTGACCTATGTATATTTGACTCATGTGACATAAGTGTACAGGTGTCTGATTTTCTCCTGTCTCTTCACCTTGCCCACAGCATCGCCGGGGGACACGGAAGGAGACACTAGCACGGACCGGGAGGAGAGATTGAGCACCAGTACCAGCAGTGCTGTCCTGTCTGGCACATGGAGTGGCACGGAGGCCGAAGGGAGTGAGGCGGAGGACCTGTTGACTGCCAACACAGACTATGACGCAGACGGGTCCGAGGCTGAGCTCCCAGAGGTGGCGGAGTCTGCCCCCCCAGCTGATGGCAGCCCTCCACATCCCCCCGCCACCTCAGGTTCCATCACCGGCCTCCCACATGCTCGTGGCCCTTCCCTCCGTGCTCGGTCCCCACATGTCTCCTTCCTGCCAGGCACCGCACCCCCTGCCCCTGTCACCACTGCTGCGGTGAGTGCGGAGTCTGTGGACATCCTGAGGCAGTTGCAGGTTGGTCAGACTGCGATGCTAAATGTCCTCCATGCCCACACCCAGGTGCTGACCCAGATGGAGGCATACATGGAGGGCATGTCGGCTGCGCAGTCTGACCAACGGCAGTTGCTGAGGTCCATAGACTCCACACTGACTGCAGCACTGGATCTCCTGCAGCGCTGCGTAACACCCCCTACCCCTGCCCCATCCACAATTCCCACTCCCGTGCCTGTCCCACGCACATCCAGACGTCAGCGTGCACGCACCCCAACAGACACAGGCACCACACCACCAGGGAAGTCGAAGCGCACACCTCCTGTCACGCACACACAGGGTGAGGAAGGCACACCCACTGGGTCGGGGGGGAAACGTAGAACACGCAGCCACAGTGGGAGTCCGCATTCCACACAACCCACTCCCTCCAAATCCACTCCCCTTAGCTCTCCTGGCCAACAGTCAGTGACAGCATCATCCACTGCGAGTGTGCCCCCCAGCCCCAGGATGACACCACCCCGCAAGCGGTGGAGGCGGGACCCGGCCAGGGGAGTTGAGTCCCCCACCCTGTCCACACCCTCCCCCAGTGGCGCTGCGACCCATCCCTTTGCCCCCCCCCCCTCCTTGGGGCCTGTGGTTGGATTGGGTACGGGGGAGTCGCTGGGGGAACTTGCCGACGTGTGCAGCGCCATTCTGTCCTCCACCTTTGGCGCTGGCACCCCCCCTGTGGCAGATTCATCCCTCCCTGCACCCACAACACCTACCCTTTCCCCTCCTGTCCCTGCGGTGCCTGTTTCCACCCTCCCCCCTGATGCCCCCTCTTCTGTGGATGAAATGGACTTGTGAACTGTGCAGGCAAGCTAGGGGACACACGTCCCGATGTGTACCCCCCCCCCGGACATTGCTGCTGGGCTGGCCCATGGCCCTTGTACATAGTGGACATTTTCTCTGATATATTTTCCTGCTGAATAAAGCCTTTTCTTTTTGTTTTGCACACTGATGCTTTCCTGGACTTGCTGTTGGTGCTGGTGCTCCCTGCGTTGGGGTGGTGATAATGTGTTAGGGGTCTGTGAAATGTTGGAGTGTGCTGCTCATGGGGTGTACCCTGCCATCTGCGTGCCATCACAAAGGTCTCTGCAAATGGTATTTGGTCATGTTTGCTCTCACTGTATGGTGACATTGTCCCAAGGTGTGTTCCGTCCTCTGTGGCCCAGGCCATTTTTCCTGCAGGGTGTCTCCCAAATGCTGTGCTGTGCTGTGTCTACATTTCCTGGATGTGTGAGGGTTGCCTTTCAATATAGCCATGCTGGCTCAGCGATGGCTCCGCCTGCATCTGGGGTATCACCCTTGTAGGTCACTGAACTTGTTGATGGGGTATATTGTCCGATGTCTGGGCACTGCTGGGAGTGATAGGTACACACCCCTCCTGTGTCTGGGCACTGCTGGGAGTGATAGGCACACACCCCTCCTGTGTCTGGGCACTGCTGGGAGGACCCTGCACCCACCCCTCCTGTGTCTGGGCACTGCTGGGGGTGTTTTGCACACCCCATTCTTATAGCAGGTTCGGTGCGTACATGCACGGGTGGGGGTTTGGTGCGTACATACACGGGTGGGGGTTTGGTGCGTACATACACGGGTGGGGGTTTGGTGCGTACATACACGGCTGGGGGTTCGGGGCGTACATACCAGGGTGGGGTGGGGGTTCGGGGCGTACATGCACGGGTGGCGCTTGGGTGCGTACATACACGGGTGGGGGTTCGGGGCGTACATACCAGGGTGGGGTGGGGGTTCGGGGCGTACATACACGGGTGGCGCTTGGGTGCGTACATACACGGGTGGCGGTTCGGGGCGTACATACACGGGTGGGGGTTCGGGGCGTACATACACGAGTGGGGGTTCGGGGCGTACATGCACGGGTGGGGGTACGGGCCGTACTTCCACGGGTGGGGGTACGGTCCGTACATACCCCTGCCCACGCTCTGCGTGCCTGGGTACGGGCCGTACCCATGCCTTTGGTGTGTGGGTACGGTGCGTCCCACCATTGTTGCGGGCCGTGGGGTCCGCACCGTACACAGGCCTTGGGGGCGTGGCTACGGGTCGTACCACGCGTACCCCTACATGACCCCAGCAATGCTGGTACGAGCTGTACCAAGGCCTTTCTGACGTGGGTACGGGCCGTACCGCTATTGTTGGAGTGACGTAGGGGGACGCGTGGTACGTTCCGTACCCACGCTCTTGCGGCCTGGGTAGGGTACGTACCGGTTCGCGTGACCATCCACTTCCGTTGTGGCGGACGCTTGCGTTGCTGGCCTTGCCCCCACCCCCTGGAAGTGACCAGGCCCTGATGGTCAGGTATGTCCAGGCCATGTGTGATTTGGTACCATGTGTTGGTGTTGTGTGTCCTGCCCCTGCCCCCCCCTTTGCCCCTGGTTGTTGTGCTGACCTTCTGCGGCGTCTGCGTCGGTTCCTGTACGCCAGGTGGACTGCTAGGAGGGCAGGGATGGCACGTAGGTTCGGGTCCATGTCTGTTCGTCGCGTCCAGCTGCTCCTTGCGTGTGTCGTCCTGATTTCCCGGCAGTTTTTGGCAGCCGGTAAATATTTTCCGTGCGGGATGACGTCGGTTCGAATCGTACTTCCTGGTTCGTGAAACGTAGGCTGGATGCGTACCGACGTCACGTCGGCTCCTTTCAGGATCGGAATTGTGTTTAGTTTCTGTTCGGTCGGTGTTTTGTTCGAATCGTACGGAAATGGTGTTTCCGTATGAATCGTACTTGCATTTTCGGATGGATTTCGCACCGGGTACGAGTCGGACGGAGAAAAGGCTCCGTCCGACGGTTCGTACCCGGTTTTTACCGGATCGGAATTGGCACCAAAGTCTTTTATGATCGCTTGCATCACTGTGTTACAAATACTAAGAGTAAGACTGAACATGAACAAGTCTTCCACAGAAACTTGTACAAAATGTAAGCTCTTGGGAGAAATACTGGGCACACAACTGGGAAAAGCTCTTACCTCCACAGAAAGGCTATTAAAACTCCAATCAATGGCAAAGACATTCTCTGTCAAACAGTGGGTCACAGTCAAGCAGTACAAATCTGCTGGGCCTGATGTTCTCATGTATAGGTCTTATACCCTATTGCAGGCTCCGGATGAGACCTGTCCAATAAGAACTGAACCCCTAATAAAAGCAAGTTCGTTGGACCAGGGGATGACATGGTCTAAGGCACGAGATGTCTGCAGTAAGCACTGGTATGGTGGAGGATCCCTATGAATCGCAGGACTTCCATTCATCTCTTTATAGGACAACGAGGTACTTTTTTAAATCTCTTTATTAGTTTTTCATACATAAGTACAGTATCCCATACACAATTTGTCATACAGTACAGTTATCCAGCAGGCATGTGTTACCCTTAGAATGTCTTCAGCCAATCTGACCTCTGATGGGTGAACATGCATTGCCCAAGCACACTGTACATGAAGTGGTAAATCTGCAGTGTAGTAGTGTGACCCTACTATGCACCGTGCGTTGCTTACCATATTACGACAATGCCTCAAGGGCACGAGTTTGGGGACTATGCTGTGCCTGCATGCGTGGGTATGATCCCTCTCTCATCACTGAAATTCAGCTATGTGGGTGTGAACCGCAAGAGGTGACAGCCTCTCTTAGTGAATCATCATTTGGGTATGCTTGTAAGTAGGACAGTAGAGGATCCCAGATATCTTTAGGGTGAGAAGTCGTACGTAATAGCTCTGCATATGTTGTGAGTTTGTCTTTACAGTATATGAGATCATTCAACCAATCTTTAAACTTAGGAGCTTGCCCTCTAACCCATCTGCAGGCCACTCTTTGTTTTGCCAGGAGTAGCCCCAGCGATAGGAATTTTCTATGCATGTTTTGTAGTTCCTCAGTATTGCCCAGAAGTGTTACAATCGGAGACAGGGGGACAATGGTGCTCACCATTTTGGAAAGGGAGGCTGTCACCTGTGTCTAGTAGGTATAGATAAAAGCACATTGCCACGCCAAGTGCAACAAGCCCTCCCCCTCTTGCCCGCACCTGTCGCATCTGTCAATTGATCTCAACTTATATCTGTATAGCCTCTCTGGTGTATAATAGATCCGGTGTATGAACTTAAAATGTATGATGCTTAGCCAACTGCTGGCTGTTATCTTTCCCATTTGCCGATGGGAATGTACCCACTGCTTATCAGTAAGTGAAGTGTTGAGTTCCTGGTCCCATCCCACCCTGGAGTCGTCTCGCATGTCGGGGCATTCAGTTTGAGCAGTGTGATATAAACTAGCTATTGCATGCGCCGGTGTGGTTGCCTGTAACAAGGTATGTAGGATATCTAGTGTAGGGGGTTGCAGGGGAAAATCGGGGCTGCTGGCCTTGACATTATGCTTCAGTCTGATGTATATAAACGTTTCCAATAGAGTGACGTTCCCCCCTTGAAGTAAGTTTTCCTGATCCTTAAAAAACCCTTCATGATATAAATACCCCCCCCCCCGTTCTTAATTCCTCTTATGCTGAGCATGTTATGGCAAAGAGTTTCGTGTGTGACTGGGATGAGATGATGGTACTGAAGGGGCAATAATGGTGAGTACAGAAGGGGCGTATTAATTTTCCTGGCGAGTTTGCACCATGCAAGATTAGAGCAGGCCACTGTGGAGTAAGTATAGCCCTATTCAGGAACACAGGTTCCAGGGGAAGGAAGTAGTGGGAATGGGGGCCATAGACACCTACTCAATGGCCAGGTGCGGCATAAATGGTGGAGGTTGAAACCAGTAGTGCACGTAGTGGGCCTGCGCACATAGGAAGTAGAGCTCCATATTTGGGGCTTCAAAGCCTCCTCGTGAAAAGGGTTAAGCGAGTGTATTCCAGCTCACCCTGTTTTTTTTTCTTCTCCACACCAATCTGACTAGTTAAATTTGAAGTGCGTGAAAAAAAGTCTGTCCAGGGCTGTATGGTCTATTGAGAAAGAGGTAGAGCAATTTGGGCAATATTACCATTTTTGCTAGGGATATCCGCCCAGCCAGCGATAGGGGCAATGAGATCCATCTGGGTACTGAGTTAGTGATAGATGCAATGGCAGTACCATAGTTTGCCCGCAGCGTCTCTTCTCTATCCCTGGAGACCACCAAACCTAAGTATTTTATTTCTGAGTCACACCAGGTCAGTGGGTAGTCCATTGAGAATGTAAGGGTATTGGGAGAAAGGGGAACCATCTGGGACTTTTCCCAATTTATATTTATGCCAGCTACCTCTCCGAACCGGATGAACTCTCGGAGTACAGGGTTCAAGCTAGTGTGTGGGTTGCGAATATAAAGGGTGATATCATCGGTGTACAATGACACTAGTATATGTCGGGATGGATAGTGTATAGCACAGTCCCTGTGATGTTGTTTAAGTTTGACCGCTAATGGCTCCATGACAAGAGTAAATAAAAGGGGTGATAAGGGACACCCCCGTCTAGTGATACGCTTAATCGGAAAGGATGTGGAGTGGTCACTGTTGACCTGAACAGTGGGGGTCCCATTCTACCTAAGACCATCAACATATAATCCCACTCTACGAAGTCGAAGACCTTGGTTGCGTCTAAAAAGACCGCATCCAGTTCGGGATATATATCCTGCAGTAATGGAATGAGGGTGTGTAGGTTATGGGAGGTGGCTCTCCCGGGTATCAAACCTGCCTTGTCAAGTAGAACCAATTCCCCATCAACAAATTCAGTCTGTTTGCCAGGACTTTGGCCAATATTTTTGCTTCACAATTAATTAGAGAAAGAGGCCTATAAGGGCCACAGGTGGTGGGAGTTTTTCCCAGTTAAGCAATGTTATGATTGTTGCTTCACGCATCGTTAGTGGGAGGGTCCCAGATTGCTTTGCCTCTTCATAAACTTTTTTAGGAATGGGGACTAATGTATCAGCATAACACTTATAGCAGTCAGCCGGTAGCCCATTAGGACCTGGGGCCTTCCGCTCCGCAGCTGCATTATGGCCACATGGATCTCGTCCTTCTCTATATCTGCAGCCAGCCCATGGTGATATCCTCAAAGTAGGGTGAGAAGTCACTAGGGCATTTCTTATGTGTGGAGTATAGAGTGGAGTAATACTCTGAGAAGATGCGGAGAATGCCCCCCGATTCTGTGTGTAGGGTGCCCTCCACATCTGCGATACCGGAAATGTAATTTGAAATCTGGGAGTGCGTATGACATCGGCTAGTGCTTTTCCAGGCCATTCCCCCTACCCGAATCCCCTGGCCCGATGGTAGCGGGATCGGGAAAGCAGTTTGCATTCCGCCTCAGATTGGTACTCCTTTACCAACTTGCGTAGCCACGCCCATCCATGCCTATCTTGGGTCTCTACAACGTGAGCGTCTGCTAGTTTGATGGCTTCATCAAGATTCAAAGCGATTCACTACAATCCTGTAGGGTGCCTCCCCCCTGGGCAATGCACATAACACGTATGGTGACTTTAAAAGCTTATCAGACACAGGCTAATGTTGAGACAGTTTCTAAGTTCCTGGGGTAGAAGTCCTGCGTCTTCTGACTTATCGCTTCATGGAAGCAATCATCCAGCAAGGCTGGGGGCTGAAGACACCACGATCTATATGGGGAGTCTCTGGCCGGAAGGTGCAGCTGCATCAACACAGGTGAATGATCTGAGATGTGTTGCTCTGACCAACCAGATGCATAACCCTTTTGGGATGTAGGGTTCTCCATGCATCAAATAAGTGGTAATCAGCCATATTGCTTGCCAAGTGTTTTCCTGCCATATTGTGGGGTCCGGGGGAGCTGTGAGATTGGTCCATGCCCGTGTTTAATATAACATTAAAATCGCCTTTCCAAATTACATGAGTGGACCCTATGTCTATCACTAGTCCCCAGAATTTATCAAAGAAAGGGGCATCATCGGAATTGCGCCCATAACAGTTCACTAAGGTGACAGAGTATGTAACTGTGTGCCCCCACATTACACAGCAGTGGCCTTCCTAGTGTTGGAGGGAGCCGGAGAGCCAATATTGGACAGTGAATATGAGTAAAATGACCACACCCCTGTCATATGTGAAGTCTGATGCAAAGCATCGGTGGGCAGCCCATTTCCCTACAAAAGTGGGTGAGGTCTCAGGATCCAGATGGGTTTCCTGCAACATGGCTATATGGGCACTATGCCGGTCTAGGTAAACCAGTGTATGTCTGCACTCTTGTAGGCCACGTATGTTCCATTTCAGCAGATTATATGTTGAACTTGCAGTGGTATGTGGATCATGTGCCTTGCTAATCAGGAGTGACGGTGAAGTGTGCGCACATGTCTGAGGGTACATTGACCGCTGGTATTACATGAGCGTGTTGTTGCATCCCTGTAAGACATAGTGTAGTGAATACTTCATTACGAAACAGAAAACGTCCTCCCACCCACACCTACAGCCCAAACCCACAGGTGAATTCCTACCACCCATAGTTCCCAAAATAAACAATAGCAAGATGAGAGGTTGTCCATAAACAATATACTGTATAGCCCATAGCCATGTGGGCTCCAATAGTACAAGTAAAACAGAAAAAATGGGCATAAAGAAAGGAGGGATATTGTAATAGAAAAGGACAAGTAGGGAAGGAGAAAGGGTGCAAGAGGGAATAGGTATCGCAGGTGTTAGGAAAGGAAACAAACATAAAGAAGAGGAGTGAAAAGGACAACAGCATTATCTAGGGAATTCCCACAGGGGGTATCCGTCAGAGAGCTAAGTGTAACCCATCAGGTGGTCGAGGGTGCCCGGGAGCCAGTTGAAATTCGGTGTCGCCAAAAGCAGCAGTAAGGTTCAGTAAGTGGAAAGAATAGGGTGAAATGAGGAAAGATCTGTCATGTCGTTTGAGTTGACAGTTGCTCCTCTCCCTCTGATAGCAGGGAGATGGCAACGGGAGAGAGCCCCGAGGCGGGGCAAGCAACAGTAATTTTTACTAAGTCATTTTCCGAGAGTGGGGAGGTCGATCTGGATCTTCCATCATGTTCTCCTGATTAGGGAGTGTGGGAGGACAGTTTTTTAGGAAGTCTTGGGCCTGCTGAGGGGTAGTGAAGGAGTGCTGCTTTTCCTGGTGAGTGATGCAAAGCCTGGCATAGCATCGCATATGGAACGTTGGCTTGCTGCAGCTTCCATTTCATAGGGACACATTTCTTGCATGCTTCCTGGACCTCTAGAGTGAAATCGAAGAAAATCAAGACAGAGTTTCTTTCATGGATTAGATCATGTTTTTCCCGTGCCAGGTTCAGGGCGGCATCCTGATCTTTATAATTCATGAGGTGAGCAATAATGGGCACCCGGAGGGGGTCTGGCAGCCAGCGATCGATGGGCTCCTCCCACCACCGGTAGTTTGGAAAAAGAGGAGGCCCCACACAGATTCAACAGCATTCGCTCCACATAGTCTTCCATGTGCTCAGTGGCAGTGGACTCGGGTATTCCTGTGATTCGGATGTTATTGTGGCTCGAACGCGCCCCTCTATATATTCATTTTTAGCAGTAGTAACTTTCAGGAAGCGTTCCATATTTATCATTTGCTCTCCCCAGCCAATGATGCGCCTTACAGATGCAATATTTTTTGCTCTGTCTCACTGATACGCCCATCATGTTTCTCCAGTCGTTGAGAAATGAAATCCATACTCATACTCATAGAGTCCGTTTTGGCCTCAATAGATGTAAGGCTTTACTGCATGGTAAGCAGTAGGGAGTGCAAGTCTGCATCCTTGTGATGTGTCGCCGGTTGGGAGCCCCCGCCATGTTGGGATCTGTGTCTCCGCTATGGCCCATCGCTGATTTTCCTGGTTCAAAGGCCAGTTTAGCCTACTGGACCTTCCCCTTAAATAATATCCAGCAGTTGGGGAGGCGTTCCAATATAATGAGCACTGCAATAAATTTAGACGGTGACAGTGCTAGGGATTTACAAGGTTACACCAGAAACTCACCCTGCGCAGCTGAAGCGGAGATTCTCCCAGTAGGAATGCACCCCCCTTCAGTAGTAGCTTCTGCGATGCCCCCCAGCCCTCAATTGGAAGATGGCAGAGGTCAGATACAGTGCCAACATTTCTTATGTATATTAATTTCTTTGTAGATGCTGGCGCAGTTAGTAGGGGCCTCCAAGGCGCCGGGTCAAAACAACCAAGGGCCTCCCTTTGCGTGGTGTAAAAAATTGTTTCCCCCAGAGGGAGCTCACCTCTGTCTCAGCGGTAGTCTCTGTGTTATTATTAGGTTTCAATTGTGAGCTGGCAGCGCAAAGGTGTTTCCTATGTAAGTATCAACATCTATCTGAACAGATGTTCGTGCCAGCTGTGGAGGCCCCCAATGTGCCAGCCTCAGGATGGGTGCTATCGCAGCAATCCTCTCAAGGATAAACCGTAGCATCTGCGCTGCAGGACGCGGCCAGAAAGAAATGCCGTCGACACTGATGGCCTACACCACAGTTCATGAGCTCAAACCGCTCTACAGTGGTTTTTACGGGCTGCGCCACGCACACCGTGAATACATCCGGTTAGATGTAAGGTTGCTGCCCCTCCGAATGTTCCATGCTCACCGGCAGGCATGCACGTGTAACTTGACGGAAGCGAGTACCACCTGTAGCAGATCCATTTGGACTGCGTTTTTCATGTCCATTTGTAGGGACACTTATCAAGCCATCAAATAAGTCTTTACTCATGTGTTTGTGACCTGGAAGTCCACAACATTTCTGTGATTCGCCTGGCTTTATACATTTGTGTGACCTGACATAAGGGTCAATTATTACTCTTCTTTCATCGTCCTGAAGATGGTCTAATGGACATATTTGTCACCAAGACCGAAACGTCGACAAGCTCATCTATTTCCTTCAGAGATTTATCACCTAAAGAGTTGTTTTCTGTTTGTTTCAGACTCATTTTCTATGTTGTTATTATTCTGGAATAGATGTTAATATTAATGACCTGAAGGTTTAATCTTTCTAAAACGATCCATCAACCTTGGTCATTGTGTTCTATCAGTATATAATGTGTACCCTTCATTTGTCCATTCATATTAAATGAGTTTATCATTTGAGAAGTTTACACCCGTGTTTGAAATTGTTTATTATTGATTTATCAATATGTAAGTAAGCTAACTGACGTACAGATTGTTTTATAAATGGTTTAAGTTAGCTATCTGAATAATTATATTTCCCAAGCCTCCAAGGGTATAGTGTGTTTCCCCACTTTCTTTTTACTGTTTTATGTATATTGGTCCCAAGAAGGCTGCCAACACTTCTTGGATGAAGTGCTGACAGCCAATCAGATCTCACGATGAGATGTGTGGATAGGCTCCGCCCAGATCTATAAATTTATTTTTCCTTTAATATTTAAAAAACTACTGAACAGATTTAAACCATTTAAAGCAAGGGGTGCACTCTGGACCAAGAGCTACCTTTCTGCCAAATTGGTGTCATTCCGTTCAGCAGTTCGGACTGTAGCCACGACAAACTTTTCCTATGGAAATTAACATAGAGAAAACATGTTATGGGACCTCCTTTTTTCGTGCCCCCACTTGACGAATCAGCTCGAAACATTTAAGACAGAAGCTGACCGGAGTGCCCCATTAGTTTTGAGAATTTCGCGAAGATTCGTCAAACGGCGCCAAAGATATTGGCAAAAGAAAAAACGCTTTTTGAATAGAAACAAGGTCCTAAATATAATGACTGCCAGTAGGTGATATATTATATATATATATATATATATATATATATATATATATATATATATATATATATATATATATATATATATATATATATATATAGTATATATATATATTTTCACTTCAATTCGCGCTGATATCTCTGCCTCTTCGCAGGTGGCGGGCTACCGGCAGGGTCGCGACCCCTCCAAATCCAAGAAACGATCAATCTTTCATAGTGCAAAGACTGCGCCGAGCCCCAATTCTTTTTCAAAAAGCGTGCTTTATTTCAAGCAAAGACAAACACTGTCCCGACGCGTTTCGGAACCGTAGTTCCTTGGCCACGGGTCCGTGACCAAGGAACTACGGTTCCGAAACGCTTCGGGCTAGTGTTTGTCTTTGCTTGAAATAAAGCACGCTTTTTGAAAAAGAATTGGGGCTCGGCGCAGTCTTTGCACTATGAAAGATTGATCGTTTCTTGGATATATATATATATATATATATATATATATATATATATATATCACCAACACAAGTCCACCAGCCGTTGCTCCTCAGCGTCACGGGTGCTGCTCAGCGCTTGGAGGACGCGCAAATTAATTCCAAAAACTCAGGTTTCCCGCTTCCCCGGAACCTTTTTCCAATAGAGCGCACTCAAAGCCATCAGCGTTTCGTAAGCAATATTTCATTTATTTTCGTCTCCACTGCTTACAAGTTGTAAGCAGTGGAGACGAAAATAAATGAAATATTGCTTACGAAACGCTGATGGCTTTGAGTGCGCTCTATTGGAAAAAGGTTCCGGGGAAGCGGGAAACCTGAGTTTTTGGAATATATATATATATATATAAGGCAACTATAACTCACGCAACCGTAATCCTCTGCTGATGCTAATACTGTATTTAGACACTTATTTGCCCATGTCTTCTTCCATTAAATTTTAGCTATACATATATTACAAATATTTTTTTTTCATAAAGACACATATGTCATCAGCAGAGGATTACGGTCGCGTGAGTTATACTTGCCTACAGTAACTATAACGGGGGAATTTCATTGGTTTTTTATCAGTAAAATGTCCAGCTAACTATAACGTGTGAAACCTATGGTTTTTTCAGTGAATTTGCAAGGTTTTTTAAATGCTAATTCCTAACTATAACGTGTGTGAAACCTATGGTTTTTTCAGTGAATATATATATACATACATAATACTAGACCAATACAGGAATGGGTAGATATAGTGGTTGTCACGGACAAGGTTCAGAGACAGATACAATGGTGGAACCTACAGAATCTCAGTTTGGGAAAACCATTCAAACCACCAACTCCCACAGTGACCATCACAACGGATGCATCACACATAGGGTAGCTCACATGGACAAGCTAAATGTCAGAGTCCTCTGGAAAGGAGGCAGTGCAACACATAAATGTGCTGGAGTTGAAGACCGCTTCCTAGCAATGAAGGCCTTCTAGAAACATCTAACAGGGAGAACAATTCTAGTTCAAACGACAACACAATGGCAATGTGTTACCTGAACAAAGAGGAGCAAGGTCCTACCCACTATTGAAAGTGGCCCAGGAGATTTGGAAATGGGTGATACAGAATAGAATATTGCTAAGAGCGAAACACCTACTAGGAAAATAAATTACAAAAGAAGACGGGCTAAGCAGAAAAACAAGCACCAATCAAATGGGGGAGCTACAACCATAAGTGCTAAAGCAGATCTTCTAAATATGGAGGACAACACCAATAGACCTATTCGCAACACAAAAGAACGCAAAATGGTAAAGTTTATCATCCAGTTTCTACCATCCAGAGTCACTGGGGAATGCCATGTCGCCTGTTGAATGATGGTCAGGTAGATTTGTTTGCACATATTTTACCAATTCCAATCATACCGAACCTAATCCAGAAGTGCAGGCAGGAGCATTCCAGCTTAATCATGATAGTCTCATTGTGTGCTCAAGATACATGGTTCTCCGACCTCATGAAGATAACCCAAGGACAGTAAATCACATTCCTAGAACACCAAAACATGCTAGCATTGCAGGCGGGGCAGATGTGGCACCTGGTGCCAAACACACGCAGTTTGGCTGAATAGCCCCTGAGGATAAAGAGTCTAATCACCTCAAATTTCGAAGGAGAGCAAAGAATCAAGGTGACCAACAACAAGGAAGTGCTACAGGAACAAGTGGAAGAGATGTGTACACTGCTGCAAGGAAACACCGAGACAGGGCACAGGACGCACTGTCACTAAATTCATGACACATCTGAAAGAGAATTTACTTCTCGTACTCCTCTATCAATGTTCCTCTAGAAGCTACTGTACCACAAGGGGCATACTAGGGAGAGGTTGTTTTCACTACACCAGCAGTAAAATGCTTCCTTGTGGAAACAAAGACGGTATCACCTTCAAGGAGTGCACCAATGCCCACATGAGAGCTAGCTGTAGTATTTACTTACCTAATGACATCACCATTCGAACCAATGTAAAATACACAGCTCCAATTCCTAACTCTTAAGATTGCATTCCTCATTGCTATCACCTCGTTAAGGAGGGTCAGTGAAATACAAGCATTCACCTCCCAAGAATTGTATCTTTGAACACAGAAGGACAAAACAGTGATGAGAACAAACCCAAAGTTAATTCCAAAAGGTGGTATTGAAATTCCATGTTAATCAGGCCAGCCACTTACTAGCCTTTTTTCAACAACCTGAAATGCAAGCAGAGAAGGCCCTGCACACACTGGTCATCCAAAGAACAATGATGTACCATTTAGAAAGAACAAAACCCATCAGTTCCTAGGGTCATTTGCACATGCACAAAGGGACTCCACAGTCACCAAAAGAGCCATTCTGCCATGGATAGTGCAAACAATAAAATATTGTTTCAAGCCAGTGGGAACAACACTTCCAGAAATGCTGCTGGCACACTCCAAGGAAGAAGGGATCAGCAATCGCCTTCCTAGGTAGCATAGCATTAGAAGACATTTGCTCAACTGCCACATGGTCATCGGAACACACCTTTACATAACATTCTTGTGTGGACATCCACATCAACAAGGAGGCAGAAGTGGGACAAAGAGTGCTGAAACATTTGCTCGTAAACACACACTTGAAAAGACACAGCCTACCCACAGGAAGAAATACTGCTTTATAATCAATGCACAGCATGTGAATTCAGAAAAGTTTCACACTACAAAGAGAAACGGTTACTTACCAGTAGGAGTAGTTTTGCAGCTTGAAGAATTTTCTGGCTTCACATGTGACCTGCCCACCTCACCAGTAGAAGTGTATTTAAAAACTCAACAGAAAAAAGGCTAACTAACATAAAGGAAACCAATATATCACACCGCGAGGAGAAAAGAAAGGCGAAAACAGAATCTGAAGATGGTGACTGCATTAAAGGATTTCCGAGTTATACGTCTGACAACACTCAAGGAGGGGTATATACCCAAAAGGTTCACGATGCCCATAAAAACTAAGAGAGAGAAGGGGAGACTACAAGGAGACTATTCCGGACCCAACCAATAGATGGCAGAATAATGCAAAGCATGTGAATCCAGAAAATTCTTCAAGCTGCAAAACTACTCCCACTGGTAAGTAACCATTTAGTTCTCGAGGGATGGAAAGTAGCTACATATAGACTCCTTTATGTAGTTAATGGATATTCCGTCCACCTGATCTTTTTATAACTCTTGAGGGCTGGAATTTGAATTTCTGCTGAATATGCCACTTGGCGGTTCTCCATCTCTGACAAACTTTTGTTTTCCCCTTCCCATTTATATGTGGGTGGAATCTAAGGGTTTACGAGAGCAGAGCCTCAGCTTGCCCTGCTTTCGGTATCCTTTGACCTGGTGGCCCAGTGCCTGGCTTGTGGGACAATTGGTGAGTTTTCAAATAGATTCCTATTGCTTAAAGTGGGAGGCATGAAATGGGGGGATGGGACGTAAAAGAGAGGAAGATTCCTAAAAATGTTATAGCCAGAAACATAGTGCACATGTAGCCAAGGAACACTGATTGCCTGTCTAGAAGCTTCATCTTGGATTCTGATCCACAATCATTTATGGGGGGGAAGGACATTTCATTTCACTGATCATCATGCCCATTCCCAAAATTGTTTTTTATATAAAGGCTTGAAGTATGTACAGTTAAATAAGTGATTCACAATAATGGTATAATATATACTTTCTTTAAATTGTTTTTCATTAGTAATTCATAATAGACCTTTTGGTCAGTGCCTAGTTGATCATTCGGTTTGCAAAGTCAATAGAATCAAATCTACCCCAAATACTTTGATGGCACTTGGTTAGGTTACAGTCATTCTTTTGTTTCTGGAATTAATAAATGTCCAAAATGTCTTGGATTCATAGTTGAGGTTAGAATTGAAGAGTCTTTGCAATGTTGGGTGATTAATATCTATGTAATTAAAATCAAGAGAACTGCACAGTTCCATAACAGCAGTCGCAACAGCATTAAAAACAATCCCTCAAATCGATTTATGTAAGCGCCCCGCAGAATAACATCTAGCAGACAAATGTACTTATGATAATGTGCATGGTGCAAACAATACATAATCTGCAATTGGCAAGATATGCCTAATAGTTACTACCAGGAACCCAAGTAAATTTCCTGAAATTGCTTAATATTCTCCCACAATTTTGCACAGCCTGACAGAGGCTAATCAATCAATCAATCGAGACATTTGTAAAGCGCGCTACTCACCCGGAGGGTCTCAAGGCGCTAGGGGGAGGGGGTTCCGCTACTGCTCGAACAGCCAGGTCTTGAGTTGCTTCCTGAAGGAGAGGTGGTCTTGGGTCAGGCGGAGGTGGATGGGGAGGGAGTTCCAAGTCTTGGCTGCCAGGTAGGAGAAGGATCTTCCTCCCATGGTGGCTCTTCGGATGCTTGGAATGGTGGCGAGGGCGTGGCTGGTCGATCGTAGCTGGCGTGTGGGAATGTAGAAGGTCAGGCGGTTGTTGAGGTATCTGGGGCCCAGGTCGTGGAGGGCCTTGTGTGCGTGGGTGAGGAGTCGGAACGTGATTCTCTTGCTGACGGGGAGCCAGTGCAGGTCTCTCAGGTGACCGGAGATGTGGCTGTGTCCGGGGATGTCAAGGATGAGTCGTGCGGAGGCATTCTGGATGCGTTGGAGTCTTTTCTGTAGTTTGGCTGTGGTTCCGGTGTAGAGGGTGTTTCCGTAGTCCAGTCGGCTGGTGACGAGAGCCTGGGTGACCGTCTTTCTGGTTTCGGTGGGGATCCATCGGAAGATCTTTCGGAGCATGCGTAGGATGTTGAAACATGATGATGAGACGGCGTTGACTTGTCTGGTCAGCGAGAGGGAGGAGTCCAGGATGAAGCCCAGGTTGCGTGCATGGTCCGTAGGTATGGGTGCGCTGCCCAGGGCGGGGGGCCACCAGGAGTCGTCCCAGGCGGAGGGTGATGATCCCAGGATGAGGACTTCCGTCTTGTCTGAGTTCAGTTTCAGGCGGCTGTTCATCATCCACTCGGCTACGTCTTTCATCCCTTTGTGTAGGTGGGTTCTGGCGGTGGCTGGGTCGTTGGTGAGGGAGAGGATCAGCTGAGTGTCGTCGGCGTAGGAGATGATGTTGAGGTTGTGTTGGCGTGCGATGGCTGCGAGGGGGCTCATGTAGACGTTGAAGAGGGTGGGGCTGAGTGATGATCCTTGCGGGACGCTGCAGATGACTTCGGTGGCCTCGGATCTGAACGGGGGGAGGCGGACTCTCTGGGTTCTTCCGGCGAGGAACGAGATGATCCAATCTAGAGCCCTCTCTTGGATTCCGATGTTGCTGAGGCGCTGTACTAGGGTGCGGTGACAGACAGTGGCGAACGCTGCGGAGAGGTCCTGGAGGATGAGGGCCGCTGTTTCCCCGTTGTCGAGCAGGGCTCGGATGTCGTCAGTGGCTGCGATGAGGGCGGTCTCGGTGCTGTGGTTGGCTCGGAAGCCGGACTGCGAGTGGTCGAGGGATCCGTTTGTCTCGAGGAAGGCGGCAAGCTGTCTGTTGACGGTCTTCTCGATGACTTTGGCAGGAAAAGGCAGGAGCGTGATGGGGCGGTAGTTCTTGAGGTCAGAGGGGTCTGCTGATGGCTTCTTCAGGAGGGCGCTGAGCTCGGCGTGCTTCCAGCTCTCCGGGAAGGTGGCGGTGTTGAAGGAGCAGTTGATGATGTCCCGGAGTTGAGGTGCGATGTCGGAGTCGGCCTTGTTGAAGACTTGGTGGGGGCATGGGTCGGTTGGTGATCCGGAGAGGATGGTGTTCATCGTGTGGATGGTGTCTTCGGTGCTGACCGGGGTCCAGGCGCGGAGGGTGGTGGTGGGGGTCGTCGGTTCTGTGGTTGGGTGCGTGGTCTGTGCGCCAAAGCTGTTGTGTATATCGGCAATCTTGCGGTGAAAGAACAAGGCGAGGGAGTCGCAGAGGTCTTGTGAGGGAGTGATGTTGTTGTTTCCGGCGCTGGGGTTGGAGAGCTCTTTGATGATGCTGAAGAGTTCCTTGCTGTTGTGTGTGTTGTTGTCTAGTCGTTCCTTGAATGCTGTCCTCTTGGTGGTGTGGATCAGCTGGTGGTGTTTGTGGGAGGCGTGCTTGAGGGCGGTCATGTTGTCTGTAGTCGGGCTTTTTCGCCAGGCTTTCTCGAGGGTACGGCAGTTCTTTTTGGAGTTTTTGAGGTCGTCATTGAACCAGGAGGCTTCCTTGCTGCCGGGCCTGCTGGGGTGGTTTTTCAGAGGTGCGAGGTCGTCAGCGCAGTTGGTGATCCACTGTGTGAGGTTGTTGGCTGCTTGGTTGGGGTCCGTTGAGCTAGCGGGAGGGTTCTGGCTCAGTGATGTGGTGAGCTGGTCGGTGGTGATCTTGTTCCAGTTCCTGCGGGTAGCCTGTTGCGGGTGGTGGTGAGTCGTGGTTCTTCTGAAGCTGAAGTGGATGCAGCTGTGGTCTATCCAGTGGAGTCCGGTGGCGTGGCTGAAGGAGATGTACTTGCTGGAGGAGAAGACTGGATCAAGCGTGTGTCCGGCGTAGAGGGTGGGGGAGTTCACCAGTTGCTTGAGTCCGAGGTTGGCGAGGTTGTCCAGCAGGGTGGTGGTGTTGTTGTCGTTGTTGTTCTCCAGGTGGCAGTTGAGGTCCCCTAGGAGGATGTAGTCAGCGGAGGGGAGGGCGTGTGGGCTGATGAAGTCTGCGATGCCTTCGATGAATTGAGTGCGGGGTCCTGGGGGTCTGTATATGAGGGTGCCTCTGAGTGTGGTCTTGGGGTCGGTGTGTATCTGGAAGTGAAGGTGTTCGGCAGCTGTGAGGGTGTCGTCGGAGTTGGTCGTGATGCGGATGGTGTTCTTGTGGACGATGCCGAGGCCTCCTCCTGTCTGGTTGACGCGGTCCCTCCGGGTGATCTTGTATCCGTCCGGGATGGCGATGGCGATGTCGGGTGCTGAGGAGGCGTTCATCCATGTTTCCGTGAGGAAGGCGACGTCTGGAGATGTGGGGTCGAGCAGGTTCCAGAGTTCCACGGCGTGTCTGTGGACGGAGCGGGTGTTGAGCAGGATGCACTTCAGGTGGTTGCTGCTGGTGCTCGGCTTGGCGGGCGCGGTACAGGGCCGGATGCAGGAGAACTTGCAGGAATGGCAGCTGAATGGTCCGTGGGTGCGTCTTGGGGTGGCTCTGCAGCAGCCGGGGATCCGGCCGGAGTTGAGTGTGATGAGAGTGGTGGCGTTGTAGGACTTGCGGGTGGGCTGGCATCTGCGGGGGCCAGGGGGTCTGGCGCTGGGCGCGGGCCAGGCGCGGACGGGCACAGACGGGCTAGCCTTAGGCGCGCCTTCGGGGCGCCCGCTGCACGCGGCCGCTGCGCGGCCTCCATATGAGTGGGAGAGGGAGGGAGGAGCAGCTGGGAGGTGGGAGCGGGGAGGCCAATGGGTGACAAGGGGGCGGGGCCGCCGGGACACAGCGGCGGGAAATGGGCGGCGAGGAAGGGGCACACAACCAAGGGTACAGAAAGCAAAAAAGTGGTACAGATAATCAGGGCACAAAAGGCAAAAGGACACAAACACTCAGGACACAGAAGGCAAAAGGCTAAGATAAACCTACAGACTCCATGCATTACCACTTCAGTTTGAAGAAGCTGGAGATGTAGTAAGGCTGGCCTACATCATCTAATATTAAGAGTTCTAAGAAAGGGGACAAAGATTATTTACCTTGGAGCATTATGTAAGTCACACAAAAAGGAAAAATCTGATTGCTGTTTTTTTATCATAGTGGGAATAGGATGGATAAGCAACCAATAGGTGCACCATATTCAGACAAAATCTTACTAGGTAGTACCTTTGTGTGAGGGAATAATAAGCAGGTAAGGTTCTATGCTGATAGTTGATAGTTGTCCACTGTTTTTTCCCCTTTCTCACACCCAGATGTTTTCGACATATGCCTCAAATTTATTTCATCCCTTAGATTGTCATGTGTTGTTATGACCAGAAAATAAATGATCAAATTCTTCATATTGTTGTTTCCTCTATTTTGCCTGGTTTAGTTGTCTAAGTTTGGAAGATGCCTCTCCTGAGCCCGGGCCCTCAAATCACCATTACCACCAGGATTCTTCTTCCAATAAAACAACAGGTAAGATTTTTTTTTTAATTCTTATTATTTCCCCTCCCTTCGGTATACATTCAAGTGTAAGTAAGATATTTCTTTGCTACTTCTCTATAGCAAAAGCTATTTCTAGATATTATGTTATTAAATGCTATCCTCTTCTCATGGCCTCCATATTGTACTGCAGTGACATGCCTTTTGCTAAAATGTTGGCGGTGATAGAATTTCTAAATCTAAAGCAGAGGGTGTTCTTAGATCAAGGCTTAGCATTATGGACCTCCCTATAAGGGCACTAGTGGCACTTGTCCAGTTTTCTTGCTTTTAGGAAAGCACTTGAGACACACTTGCAGTAAACAACAGGTAATAACTAAGACCATCGCCAAGAGTCCCTGGGACCGTGTGTGGTATATAAATGTGATGATTATGATGTGGTCTTGTCAAGTTGGAGCGACCGACCTGGTGAATGTCCACACAAGATATCATATTAAGTCAATGGGTCTTCTCATGTTGTGGTGTGCATCTGAAACATTGAACAGAGTAGCTGTAAGCATGAAGAATTGTTCTCACCAGCAGTGTTGTTATTTCTGATGTATACCCTGACCAGTGAAAGAGCTTTTACTTATATTGATCATTTAACATCAATACTTGTGACTCATTCGAATAGCTCAGACATATGAAAATTAGGTTAATAAATAAAAAAATAAGTATCTATCTGCAAAAGTGTTGCTTTTATAAAAAAGAAATGTATTTGTTACTGTGCATGTGATGTATTCAATAAAACAAACTGTTAGGAAAGGAAGTGATCTGTATATCCTATGACTATTTAGTGTCAGCATAAGCTATTCCTGGAGGATGCCAGCTATGCACTTGTGCCTTTCATGTGCTCTAAATTTCTATCAGAATGCAAAATGACTGCTCAGAAAAATAGTTTTTTTGATTTTGCTCCAAGCAGTTAGTTGATACCAAGTCACATGTAGCATTAGAAAAGTAAGCAGTTAAGGTCTTTCGGATCTCTCTCTTAAATGTGCCAATGCCTCTGATGTTCCAAATTGGTTAAAGTATTCCTTTTCTTTAGGTCAGGTATTGTGTTTACTATTGGCTTAAAGTAGGTTTTTCATCATTTGGCATTACATGTCCAGTCCATAATCTCGAAAGGGATACGTTTTTTTCCAAACGTTGAGATGAGATTGTAGTGAATGTGGAACCTTATTTCCTGAAAACTGTGGTTTATCACAGACAACAATTGTACTAGGGGATTGTCACCTAATGAACGACAAGAGGGTGTATAGCGTCTCTCTAATTTTTCAATGTGCTTGTAGTTCAATGATTAGACTAAACGTGTGTGATATATGGAACTGTCTGGTTTAAATGTAATATTTCTTTTGTTACAAAACCAAGGGTAAGCCCATTGTCTGAAGGCTAAGTTTATGGAATCCACCTCAAGAGTAATGAATTACTTTGTTGTCTGTTGTTTGTTGGGTAACAGCGTTATCTTCCAACATACAAGCTTGTGTTGTTTCTGGAACTACAATGGCCATCTCAAGAGCTTGTTTGCATTGGATACACTGCAGAAAACCAATGATGTTATCCATGTCTATTACTAATCTAATATGAGCCAAGATTGGGCTTTTGTAAGGTTTCAATATATGTCTTAAGTCCAACTAGACAAGTCTACCAATAGTCAAATGTATTTAGAGGATATATCTTTATGTATTCATCTTGTGTGATCAATCTGTAGATACACATTGTTTTTAGTTTTGACAGGTTTTTTAGCAAAATGCTGTCAATTTGGGCCCTATTGGTATTTTGAATCATAGTAACAGGAATACTGCTGCTGTGCTGATCTTTCATGACAACTACAGTTAAGCGCTGTGTGATGCTTCCTTAGAAGAATAAAATCCAGACATTTGTGTTTGCTTGGCTAATGTTTAGCTCCAGTAGCAACACCCTCTCCAAAGCCAATTTTGGAGTGTATTGCACTTAAAGATTCCCTGCGCCCAAGGCATTACAGATGATAATCTTCTCTTTCAGGTGTTCAGCAAAGGACTTCTAGTCCAGTCATTTTCACTATGTTCATTGTTATGTAGTCAGTGAATTGCATAGTTTCAGTCACTGTAGCCACTGACCCTTGCAGAGCCTGACTGTTACCTAGCCTTGAAGATTATTTGAAGCAAATGTATTTATTCATTTTCTTTGTAGAACACTTGCCACATGCTGTTGGCATGGTTATACCTTTGCATTAATATATAATTTATTTGCGGCCTACAAAATGACTAACTGTTGCATGCATAGGGATTTATTTAGAGGATTCGATCCTTTCTTGAAAGATAGGTGGCTCATGTGGGGTCCCAGTTAGAGACTGTTCAAACTTTTAAATGCTCACACTGAAAGCCATCTGTTTACTGGTTCATCTATATCATGTCATTTTGTGCGATGTGTAGTAGCTTGGTTACCTTTTGCACCTATGCGACTATTGTACCACAGGCTTGGCAATTTCACTAGAAAAGTACCTGGACATTATAAAATGTTTTTTAAACTACTTGCGTTCTCTGTGAGGGAACCTATGGAATCCCTCAGTACATGGGTCATGGGAATGTCTTTGGTTTAAGTTTCCAGATTGTGGTTTTCGGAGTTGTTCCAGAAGGTATTAAGGTACTTTACAATGGACGCATCAGGACTAATCAATCTTGGCATTGATTACTGTAACTGCAATAAAAATCTTGACACTGGTCTAAGAAAGATTTGTCTTGGCATACCGTAGCTAAGAAAATGCCCCTTTGAAGCCGGATTTAATTTGGGTGGGCATGCTGATGTTTGAGTATGCCCAATGTTTTGAACAGGAGGCAGCTGATCACGTGGCATTTATCGAAAAAGCGCAGGTCACCTATCGCTGAGCGAATAGAAAACTGTGGTGAACACTGTAGGTGGCTATAAATGATGGGGCAATCAAGTTCAGACTGTTGCTCTAATGAATGAAGTTGCTGCCTGGCATGAGAAAAAGAATCTCAAAGCAGGTGAAGGGCTTATTAGTAGTAAAGAAATGGATCGAAAAGAATAATACTGGAGGGAGGATAGGATGGAATGGGTGCAAACTTCCTGCTATAAATAAAAAAACAAATGACCAAAGCAATACGTAAGATGGTTGGAAACAGAGTGATGATTCTGATGAGGAGGATGATTCTAGGCCTCCTGCATATAAAGCTAGAACAGGGACAGATAGTTCTGGGGCTTGTTCCTGCTCGGGGCCTAACATGGGAGCCAGAGGAGATTGCACTACTGTGCAAGCTCCTATAGTCGTGGTACAAAGAGCACCAAGAGAGGCAGTAATGAAAGCGATACCTAGTACTAGTAGGGATGCCCAACAGTCGATTCATCCCAAAATATAGTAGTGGTTGAACAGTCTCCTAAAGTTATTAACCTTGGCATTTTGAAAATCTAATTTGCTGAAATGTCACAGAGAAACATTGATTTGAACAGACTATTGACATACAATGATGATGAAATGAGATATTTAATTTAAAAAGCATCCACATGAACAAACTAAGCATATGAGGAGTTAAAGGAGCTAGCTGATGAATGCAAAGTGGGCATTAGCAAAATGGAAAATGCGAAACGAAATTATAAAATAGATTTGACTTGTGATGAAATTTAAAAAAATGGGCTTGATTACTTTGAGAAAACAAGGGGCTTGAGTGACTTAAAAAATCCAAAGAGAGAAGGAAGAAAGGAACAGCAAGTACAATGGAAGCAAAGGGAACAGAAGGCAAAGCAAGCGAAACAACAAGTGGTTCAGAACTGAAATGGTTTTGGTGTTTTCTTTGGAGTCTCCAACTAAGTACATAGGGGGAATTTGGTGCATGTTCCATGTTTTCACCACAAACTTCCATAAATTGCTGTAGGAAAAAGAGGTGCATTGGTTGACAAACATCACAGGTGTGGACTGATTTTAATTCATTGTTTGAAATTGTGGTTCCTAGTGACCTGTGGGCAGAGTGGGAGGCAGTGGTTACTTGATCACCTGGAGAACTTGCTACGGTTGCTCCTAATAATGCTCTTCTGAGGAGGTAGCTAATAAATGCAGACTGGTGATTAAGTACTTGAAAAAGAGAGTACCTGAAAAGGATATAAATTTGGAAAAGATTTTGAGAACCTCACAGGAGCTGAAGGATTCAGTGTATGCCTTTTATGAGAGGCTCATGCACATTTTAAAGAAGCTGATCCAGAGAAAGATCGTGTCAGTGGTTTTGTCTCTGTTTTTTCATGGGTTAGCGACCAGAGCTCAGTAATCATATGCATCAGAGTGAACTATGTTGGCAGGGAAAGTGTATTGATGAGATTTCGAAGCTGGCTAAGTATAGTAGTGATTACTTTGATGCAAAGCAGAAAAAGATCATGGAGAAGCTCCCAATTGCTGACAAAGCAATTTGAAAAAGGATCTCAGAACCAGATGTGTTCGAATGTGAATTTTGGCCAGTCTGGAATAAATGGGATGAATCAGATGCAGGGTACAGCAATGGGAAATGGAATGCTACAAATGAAAGATGGTGGGGGAGAAATGGTGAAGAAAAATGGGATGAATGTGAATGTTGAACTGATGAAAAGAAACACTGCTTGCTACTTCTTTGGGAATATTGGGCCATGGAAACTGGAGTGTCACCAGAATCTAAATAGAATTCAGGGTGATGGTGTTCCCCAGATGCAGAGAAATATGATTGCTCCGGCTGTTACAAATTCTGAGCAGTGTATGCAGAATCAGAAATTATTAAAAATGCCCTTGCCTGCAGCTACAATGTGGCAGCAAAATATCAGAAAAAAATGCTGTATAGTGCAGAATCGTTACAACAAACAAATGATGGACGGAATGCTGACAATGCAGACATTCTCCCCCAGTCAAGAGATCTGGGTTAAATCCATCGTTCTTTTGCCCACTACGCCACCCCAGTTCAGACATGGCCATATGCAAATCAGTCTTGACCCTGTGCCTCATGGGAACAGTCCAGCCCGAACTGCCAAGCCATGTCTTCCCTGAACCGGAATCAAGCATCCTAGGACCGGTTTCTGGCTATCAGCCGTCATCAGCCAGGATAGCTTTACTCCAGTGGCATAGTGAGCACGGGTCCCACGTCTGGGAATACCCATCCCACTTAGGGCGAAAAGCGTTACAACAAAAAAATGATGGACGGAATGCTGACAATGCAGACATTCTCCCCCAGTCAAGAGATCTGGGTTAAATCCATCGTTCTTTTGCCCACTACGCCACCCCAGTTCAGACATGGCCATATGCAAATCAGTCTTGACCCTGTGCCTCATGGGAACAGTCCAGCCCGAACTGCCAAGACATGTCTTCCCTGGACCGGAATCAGTATGAATGTATGACATTGTTCTGCATTCTGTCCATCAATTGTTTTTGCATTTGTTACCCCGAGTGGAAAGGGTATGCCCAGACGTGGGTCCCTTGCTCTCCATGCCACTGGAAATCAAGCAAGCCTGGCTGAAGACGGCTGAAATGCCAGAAACCGGTCCTAGGATGCTTGTTTCCAGTCCAGGGAGAACCTGACTTGGCAGTTTGGGCTGGACTGTTCCCATGAGGCACAGGGTCAAGACTGATTTGCATATGGCTGGGTTCAAACTGGAACGGCATGGTGAGCAAAAAAACGATGGATTTAGGCCCAGATCTCTGTACTGGGGTGAATGTATGACATTGTTCTGCATTCTGTCCATCAATTGTTGTTTTTGCATTTGTCACCCCGAGTGGAAAGGGTATGCCCAGACGTGGGTCCCTTGCTCTCCATGCCACTGGAAATCAAGCAAGCCTGGCTGAAGACGGCTGAAATGCCAGAAACCGGTCCTAGGATGCTTGTTTCCAGTCCAGGTAGAACCTGGCTTGGCAGTTCGGGCTGGACTGTTCCCATGAGGCACAGGGTCAAGACTGATTTGCATATGGCTGGGTTCAAACTGGAACGGCATGGTGAGCAAAAAAACGATGGATTTAGGCCCAGATCTCTGTACTGGGGTGAATGTATGACATTGTTCTGCATTCTGTCTATCAATTGTTGTTTTTGCATTTGTCACCCCGAGTGGAAAGGGTATGCTCAGACGTGGGTCCCTTGCTCTCCATGCCACTGGAAATCAAGCAAGCCTGGCTGAAGACGGCTGAAATGCCAGAAACCGGTCCTAGGATGCTTGTTTCCAGTCCAGGGAGAACCTGGCTTGGCAGTTCGGGCTGGACTGTTCCCATGAGGCACAGGCTCAAGACTGATTTGCATATGGCTGGGTTCAAACTGGAACGGCATGGTGAGCAAAAAAACGATGGATTTAGGCCCAGATCTCTGTACTGGGGTGAATGTATGACATTGTTCTGCATTCTGTCCATCAATTGTTGTTTTTGCATTTGTCACCCCGAGTGGAAAGGGTATGCCCAGACGTGGGTCCCTTGCTCTCCATGCCACTGGAAATCAAGCAAGCCTGGCTGAAGACGGCTGAAATGCCAGAAACCGGTCCTAGGATGCTTTTTTCCAGTCCAGGGAGAACCTGGCTTGGCAGTTCGGGCTGGACTGTTCCCATGAGGCACAGGGTCAAGACTGATTTGCATATGGCTGGGTTCAAACTGAAACGGCATGGTGAGCAAAAAAACGATGGATTTAGGCCCAGATCTCTGTACTGGGGTCAATGTATGACATTGTTCTGCATTCTGTCCATCAATTGTTGTTTTCGTATAGTGCAGAATGGCAACAGAATTGATTCATTCTGAATAGTGACTTAGCAGGGAATCATTATTAATGATGGTGCTTGAGGCAAGACTAGGATTGCTTACTTGGAGCAGTCCTGGAGGTAGACGAAAGTGGCCCATATGTTGATGGAGAAATCAAAGCCCGCCCGTTTTTACTTTTGATTGATATGGGGGTACCTTTTCTACAGTTTGTTCTGTGGAAGTCCAAATTTTAGGGATTAGAAATCACAGCAGATGTCCCAGCTAAAAGTGGTCAATTGGACAATATATTTTGTGATTCAAGTGCTGGGAAGAGACTTATTGTGCAAAATGAATTGTGTGACTCATTGTACAATGAATGGTGTTGCAATTGAGCCACAAGATGAAGACTATGGCCATCATTAGGATGGCGGGCGGACATCCCGACGTAAAAAGGGACCATAAGTGCGGCGGTCCCGTGGCTGAGATCAGGATGCGCCCACCACACTGGCGGGCGCATCCTGCATTTTTAACATTGCGGCGGGCGGTGCTTCCAGCACCACCTGCCGCAATGCCAAAAATGCATGTTGTGCATTTGCATGCACAACGTGGCAGGACCCGCGCGGTGCCTACCATGTCGTGCATGCAAATGCAGGGGGGGTACCATAGGTACCCCCCATGTGCACCTCCACCCCCCAAAATTCCTGGGGGCCCGCTACGGGCCCCCAATGGCAAGGACCGCATGCCTTTCCGCCCAGCATGTATCGTAATATGGATGGCGGTGTCTAACAGACACCACCACCATATTAAAACCTTTTCGCCCGGTCGACTCATCAACCGGGCGGAAAAATCCGGCGTACGGTCTTTCCGTCCGCCTGGGTACCCCCTGCCATAGTAATATGTCAGGGGGACATGGCATGCGGGCGGAAGAGAATGTCGGACGGATCGCCACCGCAATGCGGGCGGTGGAAATCCGCCCGACATTCTAATTGACCCTTATGTGTTTAAAAAAATCACACAAGGCTAGAGTTTAGTTATTCCCTGCTGTGACAAAAGATGGCCTACCTTTCGATTTAAGACATACTGTCAAAGATGAGGTATGAGATTACATCTGGACAGAGATTGGGCTAGCAAAAAGTGCCTAGCCAGTTAAAATAAAAGTGAGACCAGATGCAATTTTACCTACAACCAAATAGAATAGTCTTTCAAAAGATCCCGAAGAGGAAATTAAACCAGTGATATAAAAAATGATTGTCTAGGGGATTCTCTGTAAGGTACTTGGTAGTTCTAGTAACTCTGTAGTGATGGGAAGTAGTAAATGGAGAATAGCTCAGGATCTGCGAAAGATAAACAAAATTGTCATACCATGTTGTCCTGCTACCGACTCCAACAGTGGTTTTGTTCCAAATCCCATCAAATGCAGAATGGCATACATTAGTGACTTATGTTAAGCATTCTTTTCAATTCCTTTGCACAAACAGAGCCATATCAAAGTTCTCGTATGGCGTAGGATTTCGCAAGGGTATACTGAAAGTCCTTCAATTTTTTGTCAAATATGATCTAGAGAATTTAAGGTTACCTTGTAATTCAGTCTTAGTCCAATATATTGGTGATTTGTGTTTGGCATCCATGACAAAGTGGGACTGTAAACTTGGTACGTTTGCTTTGTTAAATCATTTAGCTGACAGTGGCCATAAGGTCTCTCCAAAAAAAGCATTAGTGTAAAAGAGAAGTGATTTATCTTGGATACCAAATCGAAAGAGGTGCAAATAAAGTCTTAATATAAGGTTTGTTTGCAATTCTGAGAATGAGCCCACCGACCACCTAAAGGGAGGGTTGGATGTTTTGGGGAATTGTTGGCTACTGACATCAGTGGATTCCAAACGTTTCCCTGATTGCAAAGCTGTCAAGATCTGGTACCAATTGACATTGAATACACTGAAGCATTTAAATAATTGAAAGAGAGTATGACCCAAAGACATGGTGGGGTGATGCACCTCATTGCATATCTTTCAGCCGTATTGGATCCGGTAGCTATAAGTAGGCCAGAGCGGTGAACTCTGCTCTGTTCACTGAGTTTGCTGAGTTTTCTGCACTCCTCACTCCACGGAGCAAGTGACATTCTGAAAAACTTTACTCCGCATAGCGAAGCTTTTTCCTCGCTTGTGCTCCCCAACGGTAAGTTGGTGAGCGTGGAAAATCCAACACTAGACCACCTCCCAGCAAGATTTCTCACTGCAGGCAGTCGCGGATAGTCGCTAAAATTGCCAAAACGCAGTCATTTTCTCCATGCCAAAAATGAATGCATTGGATTAGCGCACCGCTTGAAGTGGGATGAAAAAACTGTGGGGGGCGGGATGGCTCTCAAAATGGCGTGGCTGATGTAATTGGGACACGGCTTAAAACACGCAAGCTAAAAATCTGTGCTTAGCATAGTGTGCTGCCCCACTGTTAATTTGCTGCTTTTGTCATTGCATCCAGATATATAATACACCAAGTAACATTACACCTACAACAAGCCATGACTATTGGCTTTGCAGAGGAGTGTTAGTTCCATATGCTAAAAAAGAATCAACTATGGCTTTGTTGTATATAATATAGAAAATGCTTCAGTTCTGAAATGGTGAGAGTGTGAAAGAACTATAACAAGTCACGTTAAAGGTACCTCAAAGGCAGTGAAGGGTGGCACTGCTGCAGAGTTATGATTTTTTTTCTAATCTGGAGGGTGAGGGAAAAAACAGAGAGCCCGATAGTAACGTGTCTCAGCACCTGCTTTTAAAACTGCTGGATCACTTAAACCCTGATTCTATGTAATCACAAATTATCTTAACTGTCTTTAATCCTGTGTAAATTTGATGACACACACATGCTCTCAGCACAGCAGCATGCTGAGACGGTCAAGACCTGCCGGCTGCCGCCCACTACATGCGGAAATCAATACAAACAAGGTTTGCCCCTAGAGAGCACATTGGTCCAGTCACTCTGGGGGCAGGCCAGAAGCATTTAGCAGGGCCGTCATAGGTAGCGCTTTCGCACTATGAAAGATTGATGGCCCTGCTCTGCGGAATCCGGGAGCTCTGCAGGATTTTGATTGGCTGCGCAGCCGCCCTCAGAGATTTTGCGCACACAGGGCCAAGTAAAGCCCAAGTATTTGCCTCCCCCCCCGGCCTTGAGAGTTATTTCCCGCACAAATGGGAAAGATGTCGCCCATTTGTGTGGGAAATAGCCCAATCTGGCAACACTGGTTCTACTGCAGCTTCCCAGAGTGTTCTAGAGAACAACTAGAGCTCTAACCGTCTTACTTATGACAAACGCATGGCACACCTGAAGCCATCTTGATTGGAATAAACTGGTAACATTTAAAACGTTTAATTTAAAAAGTAACAAAATGAGGTGGTTCATTTTGCCATAGAAATTATGATTAGTGCCGCAGACAGAAAAATTAGGGCACATTTTGAGTGACTTCTCAAATCCCCTTCTATTTCATTAAACAATTCTGACATACAGACTGAAACATCACTTTCAATACCAGCAGCAGTCTTACAGTTAACTCCCTAGTGAGCAGTAGCTTTACTACAGTGATCTAATGAGCAACTAGAGTGCTAACATTCAAAATGTATGGCAAATGTGTGACACTTCTGAATGTCTTCTTGATGGAATCAGAGTAAAAAACTGAAAGCATTTCCTACTGAGGAGACTGCAGTATATGAGGAAATTAGGAAACTTCATAACAAATAAGTCTCCCAAGATGGCCACCAGAGAAAAAGAGCACAAATATCACCCAGATGTAGCCCACGGATAGCCCAATGACAGAAATGTGCAAAACACTTTATATTTTTTGTTTTTTTGCAGTTTTATATAGTGCAGACTGGTCAGGTATTGGAGTGCTTTACTTGACCATTGGTTACATCACACAAGGACTAATTCATTTTGGTTGTAGGCATGGGGAGATTAAGTGGATTGACCAGAATCACAGAATGTCGAGCTGAAGCAGAAACTCCAACCTGGTTCCCCAGTTGCAAAGTCTGGAGCTCTGGAAGTAACACCACATCCTCTCCCCTAAGTGCAACATTTAATCAAATGGTCAACTGGATAAGAAAAATAAAGTGCTTTGTTGCTATTTGGGAACTCAGAAAATATGTCCTCATTTTAGCTTTTTAGAGCACTAACCATAATTTCAATGCAAATAAGATCCTCTAATGTCTAAAATTTCTAAAGGAAATGCTTTAGGTTTTACAGTTATGATTACATCAAGATGGTGTCAGGAATGTCACACTTTTGTGATACATATAGAATGTTAGCAATCTAGTTGTTTATTAGGATACTGTTGCGAGGCAGAGGTCATGGGCACGGACTCGGAAAATTGAAGGCAGGTTGGAGGGTGCAGAGGCAACAATTTGACCACACTGGGCAGGCAGGAAGGGAAGTGGCAGCACAACAGACGATGGACTGCAATGGAAAAAGGGCAGAGGCAACAAACCAACAATGCAGGACAGGCAAGAGAGGCTGTGGCAATATAATAGACCATTGTGGGCAGAAGCAAGAGGCAGTGGTAGTACAACCGTACTTGCAAACAGACCTGATTCAGCCAGGAAACGCCCAATGTTTTTAAGCCCAAATGAAATTTATTTTATCTGTTTCCTGTCTACAATCTCCTCTTTTTCAATGTAAGTCAATGGAGAAAATCAATTCTCAATTTTTGTTTTCAAAATCTCCCTCTTACCAAGTTCACAATGTGAGCAAGTATGGTACATTGGATCATGGAAGGCAGGAGGAATTGGGGTAGGGACATGGACTCGGATAACAGAGTACAGGAAGGACATGGAAAGGTTCCACCAAACTGACCTTTCAGGGCAGGCATTAAGGTTTGCAGCAGCACAATACACCACACAGGGCATGCGGGACGGCAGTGCAGCACAACAGTCCATTGAAAGCAATAGGGAGGGGACAGGACATGCACATGGACAACAGAGAACAGAGGGGAAAGAGGCAATCGCAGCAAGCTGACCATAATAGATAGACAGGAGAGAAAGCTGCGGCATAACGGACCATAAAGGGCAGGAGGGAGGAATCAGGTGCATTACAATGGAACAGACAAGCCAGGACGTAGGAAATAGGGGTCTGCACTTGTAAAACAGAGGGCAGGGGACAAGGGGGCAGGAGCAGCAAGCTGACCATGGAGGTCAGGGAGGATGGGCACTAGAAGCACAACACACCATAGAGGGCAAAACTGAGACTATAATGGCATGCACACAGACCATCAAGGGATGGTGGGAGGTGGTCAGGAGCAGCTAGCTGACCAAACAGGGATGTTGGGAGGGGCTGTGACAGCACAGAAGACCATGCATGGCAAGCAGGAGGGTTAGTGGCAGCACAATGGCCATGATGGGCAAGAAGAAGGGGGCAGAGGCATGCACAAAGACCATGGAGGATAGAAGAGAGGGTGTGAGAAAGTATCCTCTTTATGCATGGTTGCCCCCACTTTTTGCTGAATTTCTGATGTACTTTGACTGAGTGTGTCCTGGGCTCTTGCTAATCAGGTACCCAGGGCCTATGTTCTTTCCCTAAAACTGCATTGAAGCCGAAAGCCAATTGGCATCTCTGGCCACAGGTCAACCCCTGGTAAATGGTACTACAGGTAGCCAGGGCACTGCGACCAGAAAAGGCCTCTAAGGGCTGCCGCACTTATTGTGCCACCCTTAGAGGTCCTGTACCTTTACACACACACACACACTGCCTTTGCAGGCTGCGTGTTTTAGTACAGAACAAAGTGAAGAGTCGACATGACATACATCTCTGTGTGCCATTCCTACAACCCACTGTCCTGGCACAGATCAGTCACCCCTGTAGCTGGGTGCACTATACCAGTGGTGAGGGTACAGGTGCATAAGCCCTGTACCCCTACAGTGTCTAAGTCCATTCTTAGACATTGTAAGTGCAGTGCTGCCATTAAGAGTATATGGTGCTGGGAGTTTGTGATTCCGAACTCCACAGCATCATAATGGCTACAGAAAACTGAGAAGCTTGGTATCAAACTTCTCAGCACATTAAACCCACAATGATGGCAGTGTGGGATTTCATGAAAAATGCACACAGAGGGCATCTTGGAGATGCCCCCTGAAAACTAACCCACCACTAGTGTCCAGACTGAGTGGCTGCTTTCAGCTGCCACCGCCAGACATGTTTCTGGACCCCTGGGTTGCGAGCCTGCTGCTCTCTGGGGCCTGAAACAATGCGCATCCTGGGACAAGGTGCCAAGCCTCCTCCCCCCGGATGGGCAGGGTTCACGAAGGGGAAGCTTCAAAGGCTTGCTGCCTTTGTGAGCTTCCCCAGGCCACTTGCTGCTCTCAGCAACTGGTCCCCACTGGTTCTGACCCCCACTTTGGGTGGGAGAACTGGTGGGAAAAACAAGTGAGAAAGAGAGGTGTGCCTACCTCTGCCAACTCCACCCCTCAGGTGGGGGAGGCGACGTGAAGCACAACTCTCAGTCCACTCCATCTTGAAGATGGGGGCACCCAGCCAACCAGGGACAGGCTCATATTCCCCTCCCACTGGAGGGTGGCATAATAGGGGGTGTACCCACCCCAGGGAAGGGACCCATTGGTCCCTGCCTTTTACCTACCTGTAACGCTCCTAAATCTAGTATTTAGGGGCACAACTGAACCTTGCTTCCTCAGACAAGAAGAAACTACAAGAAGAATAAGAAGGACTGAACAGCCGTGCAGCAGCTAACAAGAGGAAGACGCCCACTGACTTGGCACCAGCCCTACCGGCCTGTCTTCCCCCTTGAACCTGCTCCTGTGAAATCCCGGTGTGTCCTGCAGCCAGAAACCTCAAAAACCCCAGAGGACCTGCCTGCTTTCAAGCTCAAAGACTTTGTCTCCCGTGAACACTGGATTTGTTCATCTGCAACCTCTGGCTCCGGCCAGGCACAGCGAATCCGCCCAACTCTGCAGCCGCCATCCACGGCCTGAGCTCGAATGGGCAAACACCACGAGGAGGTCACCCTGGCGATCCTGACCCGAGATCCGGTGAACCCTGACCTGCCTCAAGCTCCAGCCGACACCTGTAGCCTAAATCCGGAAGGTCCCCCCAACCGTGGCCATGAGCTGGTAAGACGATACGACCCCAAAAGGCCCCCCTGCACCCGACGCCACATGGCTTTGTGTGCCCAAAGCGACGGTGCCTAACTAACCCCTAACTTCCCAACTTACCTCTCGAAGTGGTGGTTGCACCCAGAAGACCTTTGTCCCCAAGCCTGCAGTGCCATCGCAAACCGGAGGTTCCCCATTGAACACAAAAAGGGCGCCCAACATCGAAACAGCAGCCTGTTCCCGGCCGACCTAGTGCTGCTGAGGGTTCACCTTTGGTGCTACTTTGTTTCCCCATTTGCCCTGAGCGAAAGTCCAGGAGCTTTACTCCCACAACCAAGTGGCCTGCTTGCCAGCAGCTACCAACCGGAGGCTCCCTATCCCCCATTGGATAACATTGGACCTCAGCACTCTGCACCCGGCCACCATAGTGCCACTGAGGGTTTAACTAGAGGGCATCCTTGACCCTGGGGGACCCCTGAGTCTACCCCAGAACCTCAACTCCCACTACCAAATACTTAACTCAAAACTGATAACACTGTTTTCCTCCAAAGGATAACATTGACTGTTTTTCTGTGAAAAGTTTGGAGTTTGAGAAACCAAAGCAATTCTTTAAAATTGCTTAATCTAACAAAAACAATTGTACTTACCTGTTTTCAGGAAATGTTCCAGAGTAGCATCTAGGTATACTACTCTGTGTAAGCCTAGTAATCTCAAAAGTTACTCACCTTCTATTTTACTAAAAAAGCCTATTCAAGTATATGTACTGCATTTCCTAAGTTTTGCTTTTATCTGCATCCATACTGTAGATCAAACCAAAGTGCATATACAATTATCATTCAAACTGTATTTCAATCGCATTACTACTGTAAAGTATTTATTGCTTATCTGTGCCAGGCTTGCTTGGTTCTAGAAAATTAAATAACTAAAAAAATATTTGTATCCGAAAACAATTGGTCTGAAGTTCAGTCTGTGAGTGTGTGAATTGATTTGCTGAGTGAGGGTTGAAAATAAATACTTAACACTGTCCACTGATACTGCCTTACTGCTCGACCACACTACCATAAACAGAGAGTGAGGTGCTATCTAACTTTACCTCTGCCTACCTTTGGGGTTCCACTGGACTCTGTGCACACTATACCTCACTTTGGTATAGTATATACAGAGCCAGCTTCCTACATTGGTGGATCAGCGGTGGGATATTCAACTTTGCATTTGTTGGACTACTTGGTAACCACCTGCTCACATGACAGAACTCTTAAATTGTCTTTAGAATTCTGATTTCTCAAATTGGCATTTTTACAAAATTACTAAAAGTCTTGTTAGGGCTTTGGTTAACTCCCTTTAGAATTTTAGAAAACTAAAAGACACTTAAGCTAGGGTTAGAGGGGTTAGAAGTTTTTTTTAACAATGTCTCAAATCAAGAACCCAGCGGTTAGTAAAAATAACCACAATGAGATAGAGGACTTGGTTGAGGAGCTCGACCTCACCCCTTACCGTCACTTGTTTTTCAAGGAGGTAAGGTTCCTATGTAAACTTAAAAACATAGCCATGGGTCCCCATCCCACCAAACAAAAGCTCCAGGATCTGTTGACTGGGTATGCAAAGGGCCACCCATCTGTAAATGGTGAAGACCAGTCAGAAGAGGAAGAAGAGGGAGAGGATGACCAGTTAGATCAACCTCTCCACTTCCTAGGGAGAAAAGGGTCCAAGTACCCTTGACTCCAAGAATCAACCTCTCAGTACCTAGATCCCACACAGGTGGCTCAGGTACCATTGAGGACAGCCTCAATGAGGAGGACAGCCTTTTAGTAAGGCTGACCAAAAGATTAGATCTATAGACCAGGTTGCTGGCTCTAGAAAGAGAGACAGCAGAAATGGACCTAGCACCCGTCAATGTTGGCAGCAATTTGCTTAATAAGGATACAGAGCAATCTTATGATCCTAAAATCCCCAAAGGGATTGCCCCTAAATATGAAGAGAGTAATGATATCACGAAATAGTTCACAGCCTTTGAGAGGGCTTGTGAAATGAGAAAAGTGTAGAAGTCACACTGGGGGGGAAACTCCTTTTGGAACTGTGCTCTTGTACCTGTAGAGACAGACTCCTGACCCTTATAGGGGTAGATGCTGGGTCTTATGACTAAATCTGATTGAGGGATTTGGACTCACAACTGAGGAATACAGAATTTGATTCAGGGGGGCTCACAAAACCCCAAACCAATCATGAATTGACTTTTTTAGACTGCTCAGTTAAAACACTAGATTGTTGGTTAACCGGACACAATGCTCATGATTTCAATGGACTTTACAATCTGTTTATGAAGGAACATATTTTAAGTAATTGCACAAATGAAAAGTTACATCAGCATTTGGTAGACCTAGGTCTAATTTCTCCCCAAGAATTGGGAAAGAAGGCAGACCGCTGGGTCAAGGCAAGGGTGACAAAAACAACCACTGGGGGTGACCAAAAGAAAGGGGTTACAAAACCTCACCAGGGGAAAGGTGGTGAGAATCCCCAAGATAAGAAGGCCCGAGTATTCTAAAGGGCCCCAAAAACTTGCACAGGAGGGTGGGTCCCAAACCTCTTCCCAGTCCATTAATATGTACAAGGTAAATGACTTTGATCCTTTAAAGGCCTGGTGTAACAACTGTAAGAAGTTGGGACACTTAACTGGAGATGCTGCTTGCCCAAACAAGAAGGCCCCTAGTCCTACTACAGCTCGTCCTGGAATAACAAGTCCCCAGATGGGATCAACAGTGTGCCAAGAGCAAATCGGGTTGCACACTGAAGCAGTTCTAGTTTCAAAAGAGGAAGTTGAGTTTGCCACTGTAGCTGTGTGGCCACCCAACTTAAAAAATACTTACAATACCCTTGGATTAATGGAACTAGGATAGAAGCTCTGAGGGATACAGGTGCCAGTGTCACTATGGTGAGAGGCACACTGGTTTCCACTGAGCAATACTTGATTGGGAGAACTTACCCAGTTACCAATGCTGACAGTGTTACCACTAACCATGCAATGGCTATGGTGACTTAAACTGGGGGGGGGTGTTACTGGCCTGAAACAGGTAATGGTCTCACCAAAGCTTCCAGCTGCATGTCTGCTTGACAATGACCAGGAAACCTTAACCTGGGCTGAGGTTGAACTGAAAACCCATGTAGCAATGCTAGATATCCCTGAATTGGTGTGTGTAAAACCATGATCACAGAGCAAGAGACAGGGTGAAAAAGAAGTGTTGGAGCCTGAAAGTATGGCCCAACCTTCCAAGAGAAAAGGTAAGAAAACTGGGGAACCAGCTTCTGTACAGCAAAAGGATTAGGACCCCTCTCCTCAGGTAGATGACTTGGACATCCCAGAAGGAACTGAGCACATGGAGCTTGACCCTAACCAGGTTGATCTCTTAGGCCCAGGGGGACCCTCCAGGGAAGAGCTGTGCCTTGGACAGCAGGACTGCCCAACTTTTGAAAGTCTGAGGCAGGAAGCTTCTGCACAGTAAAAGGGAGATGTCTGTGGTACCCACAGAGTTTATTGGGAAGAGGGACTACTGTACACTGAGGCCAGAGACCCCAAACCTGTAGCCACAAGGAGAGTGGTAGTGCCGTAGATGTACAGGGAGTTTATTCTAACTTTAGCTCATGACATCACCCTTGCTGGACATCTGGGCCAAACCAAGACTAGGGAAAGACTAGTTAGCCACTTTTACTGGCCCCATATGCACCAAAAAGTAAAGGAGGTTGTCAGCACCTGTGTCACCTATCAGGCTAGTGGCAAGACAGGTGGCCCCTCAAAGGCCCCCGTGATACCACTACCTGTGGAGGGGGTTCCCTTTGAAAGTGTATGTGTGGACATAGTGGGTCCACCTGAACCTCCCACAGCATCAGGGAACACATTCATTCTAGTGGTAGTGGATCATGCCACTAGGTACCCTGAACCAATTCCCCTTAGGACTACTACAGCTCCTGCAGTAGCCGAGGCCCTCATTGGTGTCGTCACCAGGTTAGGGTTTCCAAAGGAGGTGGTTTCAGACAGAGGTTCCAACTTCATGTCGGCTTACCTAAAACACATGTGGAAAGAGTGTGGAGTGCAGTACAAGTTTACTATACCCTATCACCCACCAACCAATGGCCTTGTTGAGAGATTCAACAAGACATTGAAAGGCATGATTGCGGGGCTCCCTGAAAAACTCAAAAGGAGATGGGATGTCCTCTTACCCTGCCTGCTTTTCGCTTACAGAGAAGTGACACAGAAGGGAGTAGGGTTTTCCCCCTTTGAACATCTGTTTGGCCATCTTGTGAGGGGACCACTCTGTCTTGTAAAAGAGGGTTGGGAGAAGACTCTCCAAGAACCCAAACAAGATATTGTGGGCTATGTGCTTGGCCTAAGGTCCAGAATGGTTGAGTACATGGAAAAGGCATTCAAAAATCTTTAGGCCTGACAGGAGCTTCAGAAGCACTGGTATGACCAAAAAGCTGCACTGGTTGAATTTCAACCTAGGCAAAAGGTGTGGGTTTTGGAGCCAGTGCCACCAAGTGCTCTCCAGGACAGATGGAGTGGCCCTTACCCTATCCTAGAAAAAAAGAGTGAGGTCACCTACTTAGGTGACCTGGGCACAAGCGGGACACCCAAAAGGTTATCCATGTGAACTGCCTGAAACTCTACCATTACAGGGCTGACATCACCATGCTGATGGTGACTGATGAGGATAAGGAGACAGAGAGTGAACCTCTCCGTGACCTCCCCTCATACAGCCCAAAAGATGGGTCAGTAGATGGAGTTGTCTTTTCAGACACCCTCTCTGCCCAACAGCAGACTGATTGCAAGCAAGTCTTGCAGCAGTATGCTAAGCTCTTTTCCTTGACCCCTGGCCAGAAAAACTGGTGTACCCATGATGTAGACACTGGGGACAGTTCACTTGTCAAAAACAAAATCTATCGACAGTCTGATCAAGTCAAGGAAAGCATCAGAGCAGAAGTCAGCAAGATGCTGGAGGTAGGGGTTATTGAACCCTCTGAGAGCTCCTGGACCAGCCCAGTGGTTCTAGTCCCCAAACCTCATCCACAGGGTGGAAAGAGAGAAATGAGGTTCTGTGTGGACTATAGAGGACTCAACTCTGTCACCAAGACAGATGCTCACCCTATCCCAAGAGCAGATGAGTTGATAGACAAATTGGGTACAGCCACATTTCTAAGTACCTTTGACTTAACTGCAGGGTACTGGCAAATTGGCATGGTCCAGGAGCAAAAGAAAAGACAGCATTCTCCACACCTGACGGGCATTATCAGTTTACTGGTATGCCCTTTGGTTTAAAGAATGCCCCTGCCACCTTCCAGAGGTTGGTGAACCAAGCCCTTGCTGGATTGGCATCCTTTAGTGCAGCTTATCTAGATGATATTGCTGTTGTTAGCTCCACCTGGCAGGATCATCTGATTCACCTTGGGAAGGTTTTAAATGCCCTGCAAACTGCAGGCTGAACTACCAAGGCACCCAAATGCCAGATAGGGCAGGGAACTGTGGTGTACTTGGGACACCTCGCTGGTGGAGGCCAGGTACAACCCTTACAGCCCAAGATCCAGGCCATCCTGGACTGGGCAGCTCCAACAACCAAACCCAAGTCAGGGCATTCCTTGGCTTGACTGAGTACTACAGGAGGTTTCTGAAGGTATATGGGTCCATTGTGGTTCCCCTCACAGAACTCACCTCCAAGATCATGCCCAAAAATGTAAACTGGACAGTTAGTTGTCAAAAGGCTTCTGACACCCTGAAAGAGGCTATGATGCCTCTGAGCTAGGGATAGGAGTGGTCCTATCCCAGACCAATGATGAAGGCAAAGACCAACCTGTTGCTTTTATAAGCAGAAGGCCTCTCCCCAGGGAGCAGCGTTGGAATGCAATTGAGAGGGAGACCTTTGCTGTGGTTTTGTCCCTGAAGAAGCTGAGACCATACTTGTAAGGTACTCACTTCCTAGTTCAAACTGATCACAGACCTCTGAGATGGCTAATTCAAATGGAAGGTGAAAATCCTAAACTGTTGGGGTGGTCTATCTCACTACAGGGAATGGACTTTGTAGTGGAACACAACCTGGGACTGCCAATGCAGATGGACTTTCCAGGTTCTTCCACTCATACAAAACCAGAGAAATTCAGCAGTTTTAGTTAGCTGACCTAACAATAACTCACGCTCCTGCAATGCACTGCTGATGACTTCACATATTACATCACTCATGACATGGTGAGTGACATGACATCTCAAATGACATCACTGATGACATCCCGGATTACATTATCCCGTGACTGGGAGTGTTTCTAAAAAGTTTAAGAATGTGATATATATATATGATGATTCTGTCAGTGTGTGACTGACTGTATAAGAGAGTGATTATACGTGTCTGGGTGAATGTATGGGTGAGTGACTAATCTGTGGGAATGTCTGTATCAGATCAATGCCTGGTGGTCACACAACACACAGACACTCTGTCACCCATACAGGTACTCAGACAACCAATCAATAGCCCATACAGAAACTCATGTACCTATTCACCAACCCATGCAGCCACTTACACACCAACTGACAGACTGATACAGACTTTCACACAGATTAGTCACTCACCCATACGTTCAACCAGATTCCTCCTAACTGTTGAAAGAAGTTCAGTCAACCTGACGGTTCTGCTGCATAAAGATGAGGGTTATGGTGAACAGTCTTCAACAAGCTGTCAATGCTGGGAAGGGGTAGTGTTACACCCCACCTCACTGTGTTCACAGATGGTGCATTTGCTAAACCCTAAAAGGACATTTTATGACTTTTTTTTTTAAAAAAAAGGAAAACTGGCAAGTGTCTCCTACCCATCTTCTAGTTATGCTGAATTCGGTAAAAGTGCTAGGAGTCAGACATCTGCAGTTGGTATGTAGAACCCTGCATTTTACCCCGAACTCAGTACACAATGGTTAGTGTTTTACACTGTGAGATTGTTATACACTATTTGAGATTTCTCTCATAGCATATTTCAGCTGCCATAGTTGTGTTTATAAAAAGTGTATCAGGAAAATATTCCTTTTCCAGGTTGTTAACATGAGTCTGAAAAAACAAGCATTGCAGTCGAGCACACATTTGATTTAGCAGCACCGTTTAAACTAGTGGCCTGCTTTCTCGGCCTGCGCCCGCATTCTGATTCATTTAGTCCACAAGCAATGACCAAGTTAGTATACAACCGGACTTGTAATATAGGTAACATTAGAAAAATACATATGCAAGCCTTGCAACACAGTGCAAAGGAGAACCTTTTATACAAAGAGCGGAAATCAACTCTGTCTCGCCTTTGTGATACAAGAGGGCATATTTACTAGAAAGTGGCGAATCGTGTTGTTAAGCCAAGAAGGCTAACAACACACTTTGTCATTTTAGAAACACAGCGCTGCACTGTATTTATAAGAATACGGTACAGCCCTGCGTTTCCCCCTGCGCTGGTATTAAATTAAGCTGCCTAGTGCCATGCATGCACCCTTTCACCATAGTGCAAGGGTGCCCTTGTTGAGGGGAAGATTGTTTATGTGCAGGAAGGTCCCCCTTCCTGCACATAAACAATCTTTAAATGCCGTTTTGTAACTTCTATGTGTGCTGCTTAATGAAGAACACATAGAAGTTGCAAAACGGCATTTTTTTAAAATTATTGTTATTGTGCAGGAAGGGGGATATTCCTGCTGGTAAACAAACATTGGCATTTTGCAGTTTCCATGTGTGCTGCACAATGCAGCACACATGGAAACAGCAAAAACAAGGAGAAATAAAGCATTTTTCCTAATTTCACCTGTTGAAGACCAGATTTTTCCTGATCTTAATTTTGGCACTGCCTCCTATTTATGCTGCTCTTCTAAATAGGGGGCAGCGTCAAAATCAATGGGTGTTGTGGTGGAACGCCCACCACAACACCCATTGCCCACCCCTTTCACGCTAAGTGCAGCGTGAAAGAGTGCCTTAATTGCAAGGCAGCATTAAGCCACGTTAAGTTGCTTAACGCTGCCTTGTAAATAAAACAAACCTCCCATCACCATTAAAACATCACTAAAAGAGACGTGGTTGCAATAGGGGCTTGTAAATACGCCACTAAGTCTCCTTGGACTGCCTCAAAGAGCACCTTTTATTTTGAAGATTGAGACCATAGTTGAATAAATGCATAAAACACAAACGTAGTTTATAATGGCTGAGAACTGTAGCCCAAAGCAGTTCACATATTTCTCGATCATGCATTGATATAAATATAGATGATGACCAGCTGTTGTAGCTAGATCATTTGTCACTGCTTTAGTTGTGAGATACACAAGTAGTATTAACATGAAGGGTTGTCTTGAGAATATGTATGGTCACTATGGGCACACATAACATTTTTTCCTCTTGTCTGGCACCTAGTTAATCCTTTGACTCGGAGCAATCTATCTCTGCACTTTGCGAACAACCAGCAGTGTGACCGCCAAGTGCGGGTGTTGCAGTGGCTGTCAACAGTAAGCCGTCATGAAGAGCTTCTGGACTCTGAAAGGTAGGCGAATGCTTCTGCTGTAGCAGTCTATTCTATAATCTATAAAGTGACTACAGTTGTAGGAATTCACAGCCTAATAGGATATTGTCAAAAAGCATTTGGCACCATAACCCTTCTGTGGGAATCCATGCTTGCTTCCATGTTACCTACCCATTACAAACAAAATACTTCCCAATGAACTATACATTTCCAAAATGTATTGACTCTGATTCAGGTTTTTATGTTTTTGATTTTATGAGTTCATTATTATCACTGCTTGTTGCAATGTTTGCTGTTATTTAGGGGCCAATAATGATGTTGGTTGGAAAACCTCTGACCTCTAGTCAGAAGCTTCCCAACCGTGGTCAGACTTTCCAGAAGACTCGGTCGGTTTGTGGCCCGAAGACTGATTGAGAGTTTGCGGTCGGAATGTAAACCAGACGGTCATTCTGACTCAGTTCCGTCCAGCGCTCGGAGTGTTCCTGTCGATCGGAACCGCACCATAATCCCCTATGGATGGCGTTTGTACCATCTGTATCACAATGTTGGTTTCTGACAACCTTTCTGTGCCGGCCTTTCCGACATGGAAAGGCTGTCGGAAAGTAACTTTGGGGGTACCTAGCAGGGCCCCTTTGCCCCCGTGGTCCGTGGTGAAGGGGGTACCTAGGGTACCCTCTCCCTGTGAAACCCTGCACTGTATGGTTGGTACCATTGTGCATGGTTTTACACATGCACCCATTTCTCTATAGGAGCCTGTATTATGGCCGTTTTATGGCCGTAACACAAGCTCCCATAGAGAACAGTGGGAATTTGACCGAACAGTGGTCAGTCGCATCATAATCAGGCCTTCGGATCCGCCGACCTCAGGTCAGTCAGACCTGAGTCCAAGATGTTGTCTGTCGGTGGCAACTCCAACATCGTGATGAGCCCCTTAGTATTCAATTTGTAATGTTGAAGGTGAGCTGGTTATCGGGGCAGAAATAACAGTTGTGTATACGTGCACATTCCTCAGAACATTAGTATGCATTGCCTATAGTTTTAATGTTGAATTTTTTTGGCCCGGTTCACTGACAAAATATTAAACCCCAAAATAGCCCCATGCAAAAATATTGTTATATAAATATCAATATCAAAAATATAGTTATGCTATACTAAATTACAAACATTTCGAGAAAAAAAATCATTCTCTTATATCATTGTATAACATATTGTTTCTTTACATATATATAATTGTAAATATTAAACATTACATATATTAATAATGACACTAATGTAAATATATATATATATATATATGTAATAGTTAAAAAAAACAATTACAATTATTTTCAAAAAGTAAAACACCCATATATTAATATATATATTTATTTACAGATTGCTAATTAAAAAATATTATTAAACTAATAATTTTTATGTATAGTATAATCATTTTTTATATATATAATCTTATTACCTTTACAAAAATGATTATACTATACATACAAATTATTAGTTTAATAATAGTTTTATATTTAATTATATATATATATATATATATATATATATAACATAAAATATATAAAAAAAATATTTTCATTACAAATAAAAAAATTAACCAAATACAAAATAGCAATTCAATAAAAATGCATTACATGTTAAAAACATTATTAATATTATAATTTTCAATAAACAAAAACATAATAATATACATTTAAACAATATAAACTAGACTATAAAATGCATATACAATTCTCACTACAGTTTAGACAAATGTAGGCAAAATGTTGTACTCAGGAGGGGTAACATTTTCTATTCCCACTCCAGTCAAATCAACAGTATGGAAATTGTTGGATTGCGGAGGGGTAAAATTTACTATTCAACTTCAGTGACTCTTGTCCATTATTGATGTAAGAGTCATACCAGTGAAGATGTTGATTTCCTAAAACAGATAATGTATGCAGCATGCATATTGCTATACTTTGGATTTCAATACTGTTATGAGGTTTTCTGGTTAAACAGAAGTACTTTTACCAATAAATCATGACTACCCAAAGATTTCCACCACCAGGTCTCTGGTGAACCCCACCCCATCATACACCCTTAAAATGGGATGCAGGTAAGGAAGATCATAGAGGATGTTCTATAAATTAGCTTACATTGGCAATACCTTGTAATGTGTGTAACATCGCCAATTGTCGACCATTAGAAAGTGGCTCAATCATGGAAGTTGTACATTCACAAGGAAGGCTTTGTTGGCTTAGGTTTTTTCTTTTTCACAGCTGCTCTCGGATACTGAAGTATTTTTCTGCTTTTAGAAACATTTATTTCATTTAGAGAAAGAGCTCAGGACATTCCTAATGGGTTCATTGATGCTACAATCAAAACCAAATCAGTAAAGGCCATAATTAGCTGTGAGCACAGATATTGTCCAGGGAGACCATTGTCAGACACAATGTCTGATAGCCATCCGTAAGCTTCAGTTATCAGTTGAGAATGAAAGGAAAAAAACGAAGAACTTTTTCTAGTGGCCGTGCTACAGTATAACACCACTGGTTGGTAATTCAGCCGGCGTCAACGTAAAATAAATGTACACTACGGTAGAGTAATCTTTGTAATGGGTACCATCTCATTACTGGAACTATAAAAGTTCTATAAACAATTGAGATACACAATGGACAAAACATTAAATCATACTAATCTTTAATCTATTTATTAAGCTTAACAATATTTAAATGTAGCCTCATGATTAGATGGGAATTTTTTTTTATGTGGCCAACAAATACAGTTTTTATCTCACATATATCTTTTTTTAGATTGGATAACATCAGTACCATTTCAACACCACTTTTAAACTGGCATCAACTATATGAAAACAGTCATATTGAACTTCTCATGTCTTCTTTTTTCACAAAGATTGCAGCCGGCATACATTCAACATGTGTAAGGATTCCCGCTTCCTCAAGGCTCCATGGTTGAATTTATTAAATGTGTCCTCCTGTATCATTTTCCAGTTAAATGTTCCTTATACTTCACTTCAGTGCATTCCATATAATTAAACTTACCGTAATTTCCAAAGTTGCAAGATTGAAAATCAACTTGATGTGTCGTTTAATGGTCCTCAGTTTCTTCTCAGATCTCTATCTTTATGTAACTGTTTCATAACTTCTCATCAATATTTAGAAACAATAAGCCGATAATATGGCTGTTACAATTGCCCATCGATATCCCCTCACTAACAGGCATAACTCATGTGCTAAGTCATAACTACAAAAGCAAAGTCGCAGATTCATCGTAGAGTTTTAGCCTTCAATTCCACGTAACTATTCCAGAGGAGGATGTGCCACTGAATGCCCAATTACAGCAAAAAAAAGTCTAATATAGCCCGGAATGGCCGGGGTGAGATGTAAATATTTTTGCAGCTTTCAGGTGCCCTGGCACCAGCAACACATGCTCGGACTCAAAAATCAGTTGCCAATGCATAGCCATATACTTGTGTAGGGTTATGTATATTGAGGTGTACCCATGTAGGCCGAGTTCTGCGCCACAAGCACACACACATTGTCCCTCATGTCCATGCTCAATTGTGTTTTTGAATGTTCTAATCTAGCCATTTCTATCCAGTTCAGTCTTAGCCTCAAAGTTTCTGGTGGAAGATTAGCCTCAGATGCTTAGTGCAGTTCCCCCTGCACAGTATGTCTTCAAATACCCAATGCTGCCTCACGGTACATGTGCAGGTGCATGAAATGGCCTATCATTTCTCCCTATGCAGAGATCGTCTTGTGCAGGTTTAGCCTTGAATGTCCAGTGCCATGTCCCAAGGTGTTGATTTACCATTAAAGGCTCAGAGCAGCAGTGCAGCTTCAGCTTCTATCTGTACGTCCCAGCTGCCCAGTGCTGACTCCCATTGTTGAGTTTTGTTTGATGAAAAAGCCTCCACATGTTTGACGTTTAATTCCAGCTCCTTACTTTTAGCAACCATGACCAGTACAGGAGATCCACATTGGGTAGTATGATAGAGGCACGCATGGCTAAACCATGTGTGCCTCCACAATGCTGCCCTAACCACAAATGCATCTGAACAACTCATTCTTTACCACGTATGCCTTTACCATGCAATTTTGTGGTAAAGGCATGACTGGTAAAGGGACATTTGTGGTAACTTTTACACTTGAGCCCCTGAGCCCTAAAAACTACCATGACCCCCACAAGCTGCAAAAACTACCCACCCAAGCCCTAAGAACTAACCCAACCCTTCATGACCCCATAAAAACTACTCCAACACCACAAGACCTAAAAACTATCCCGCCCCCCTGAGCTCTAATAATTACCCAACCCCCTGAGCCCTACAAACTTCCCCGACACCTGGAGCCCTGAAAACATCCGAATCAGCCTTAAAACTCCATAACCCGGCCCCAGCCCCACTTACCTCATTGTGTCCTCTCCCGATCCTTCCTGTTCCTGGGCCCACCCATTCCAGCATCTAGACCACACGCATACCTCAACTACGCATATGCTTGGTTAAGGCAAGCTTGGTTGCCCTTGCAGGGAAATGGCATGCATGGCTTAGCCCGCGTTCTAATGGCTGTTTCGCTCCACATGGTGCTGGGGCTCTACTTTCCACCTCATATTTCTTGATTGAAGGCAACATACACACTTTGTTGAAGGAACACTGATCCTAACTTACCTTCTTCTTGAGCTACATGAGCTCTCTTATGGCCTGTCTTTAATTTCTTCCCTGATGCTTCAGTTTGCAGGCTCCTTGATGGTAGTATTGGAATTGTTTATCCCTAGTTCCAACTAGAGACCCCAGCAGCTTCCTCTTTGAGCTGAGGGATTAGAAGGTGGGAAAAGGGATAGGAAATCAAGAAGGCAGACCTAGCTCATATTGCCAGATTTACTTTCTTTTGTATGCTGTCCCTGCTGCCTCAGAGACCAGGAGAACAGCAAACTGCTAACTGTCTACTTCGCTTGTTAGCCACTATATGATGCATGTCATAATCATTCTATATGTTATGTACTTTCATGCAAAGTTGTAGTTCTTTTTTTTATTTTTTATTGGAATACTTAATCATTCCCATAATCTAAAAATACAAATTTACATAAAAGCATAAAAAAATCACAAAAAGCAGGATCAAGTTTAAATATATCATTACATTCTTCCCTAATATTATATAGTAATACAAACACATGATTCTTATACACAATCAACCAAATACATTTAAGAAAACCCCATTTAATATACTTCATATTTATGATTTCATATAAAGAAAAACCTCTTAACCCAAAGTTTCCCATGATTTCTAAAATTTCCTATATGATCCAGATCTTAATGCATATCTTTTCTCCAACTCCTTAATCCTATTATGTTTACACTGTAGTTTTTGACAAGTCGGAATTTCATCAGACCGCCACCTTTTCAGGATTAAGGATCTAGCTAGTAGGACCACAATGTATAACAAGTCAACCTTTAAGTCAGGTGACTATCCTAAAACTGCAGACTGAGCATCCAATGTTTGCTGTACTTTCAGTCTATCAGTACAATACCGATTGATGTTATCCCTTCAGGGCTGAGAGGAGATGATGGCAGATAAACCCGTTAGTGCACTTACTCAGTCACGCCCTGGAAGCAAAGGATCGAGGATGCAATCTCGGGAGCACCTGCAGGGCTCTTGCGAATCCCTTGGCGGTGCCACCGCCAGTGTTTTGGTGGCATCGGAGGGGGGGGGGGGGTCATTGTTAGGAATGTGGACCGGGAGGTTAAGGAGGATGTTGAAAGCAGTGGATCGAAAACGCCGGCAATAGCCGAGACGGCGTCAAGAGGTGAAGGTAAAGATGCACAAGCGTGGCGAGCCTCCTGTCCTTCTCCTGAAGAAATCCTCCAACATCCAAACTTGTGCCTGCTGCTTTAACTCGAGGCTTAATTGCGGGATGCTCTACAAGGAAGAGACTTAATTGTATACTGAACTCTAAGTAACAAAGTAGTAGGACATCGTGATTCAGTAGAAACTGATTAATAGGGGCTTAAATAACGAAAAAAGAAAAGAGGAGAGAAGGTGACTGTTGCAGCATGTGCGCATTTAAGCGCAAACCCCCAAATGCGAATTCTGTCCCTGTTAATCAATCTACCCCGGTTCAGAGGTCGCGTCAAAAGAGCATCCTAGAGAAAACACTGGGTAGTTCACGTACATTACAAAGCGCACAACAGACGATGGATCTAAAGGTGCAACAGCTTCTGGAGGCAAATAGATTAGAGACCCCTGATGTCCAAGAGGCCCAGGCGGAGATTGAAAAAGGGGTGGAGAAGGAAGATACTTTGGAGACTGCAAGACTACAAATGTCTAGCCTCCTGCAAGACTGGAAAGAACAGAAGATATGTAAAGTAACATCGAAATGGGAGGCCTCCAAAAGTAATCTACTGCTGTGCCCTTTTCAATTCCCCATCTGTTGCAAACAATATCCTCTTTTTTTCGAAATCACATATTGCGGTGACAGCTTCAACCACCTCCAGCTAGTTAATACATTAAACAATATCCCAGGCAGCATTGTCTTCAGCTCAACAGCATGCAGGGACAAAAGTGGCAATAGACAAATCTCGGCTGGTGGCAACAGCAATAGTAGGCAATGAGGAACCTCTGCAGGAGATAGAAAATGAACGGGAATCTAGACAAATGGTTAGAGACATGTTCGAGTTGATTCTTTCTGAGATAAAAGAGCTGCGTATGACACAGTCACAGGAGATATTTTATCATTACATGAAAGGTTGTTGGAAATCCAAGAGACAATGGGTAAAATACCAGAGCGTCTGACGGAAGCTGAGGAACAAGAAACTAGCCTAGAGGACAAGGTAGTGTCCTTTGAGCAGGAAATAACACAAATTAGGCAAAATACAGATGTCGTTGGGGCTAAATTATAGGATGTGGAAAATTACAACAGGTGTACAAACTTACGGTTAGTTGGGGTCCCGGAAGCAATTGAAGGCCCACAATTTCGGGACTGGGTAGAATCCCTGCTGAGAAAAGCAAACACGAATCCAACAGGAGACTTAACAGTTTGAAGAGCCTATAGGGTAACTTTCCAACGCCCCATTAATACAACACTCATAATATTCTAGTGAATTTTGTTGACTTTCGAATAAGAGAAAAAATAATGTCTAAGAGGATTTGAAAAAAAACTTTGACGACACAAGAAGTCCTGTCATTTAAAATCTTTTCGGATATGACTGCATTAGCAGCAAAGAGGCGGAGAGAATTTGTTCGAATGATTGATTCTTTTAAAGCAAAAGGGGCACAAGCAACCATTGTTCAATAATCGAAATTAAAAGGTCTCATAAATGGTAAATTTCACCTAATGGAAGATGTAGCAAAAGCACAAGAACTATTACAGTAGAAGTATATCTCACTATAAAAACCTATTAACTATGAATGCTAAATGTTAGGCAATAATTATGGGTTGATATTTTATAGAGATACTTACGTTAAGGATTTTGCAGCTCAAATATGAGTGTAAATGCTACCAGGAGTGAGAGACCGGAGGACCTGGGTCACTCTGGTAGTGGTAAGCACACAATACTGGGTGCTGGGTCATGGCACTCAGGGTACCAAGTGGGGGTAGAGAGGTGGTGTGGGCTACCCTCTCACTAGGGTCACAGGGGTATGGGAAAGATAATGGTCGGAAGGGATTACGCAGGGTACGGGGTGATTGCAGGGGAGAAAAATGGGATAGTTCATCCATGCATACAAGCAAACTATCTTTGGTAAATGAAGTAATGTTATCATCAATGCTAATATGCACTTTACATGACACTTTACTTTGCACTGTCAGTTAAAAAAATTGTTACGTACTGTAGTTAAAAGAATAATGCACATTGCACTTTGAATTATACGTCTTATTCTCTCCTTAAACATCAATGGCTTCAATAATAAAATAAAAGCGAAGCCATTGAAGAATAGGTAAGAGGATATATCCCTGACATTGTATTGATCCAGGAGATGCATAATATGAATAAAAAGAAATCTACATATAGTATGTTTAGGCAGTGGGCATAGTTAGGTATTTTTCATCAGCAAGTGCTGCTCATAGAGGGATAGCAATTTTCGTGAATAGATTCTCTTTTCAGATCACCTACTTTCAGGTTGATAAAGAAGGCAGGTGGGCTTGATCAGTGGTTTGATTATTAATAACAGGTTAACCACAGCCGAATATATGCACCATTTGAAGACGATCCTACCTGTTTATTGGAGCTTTATCACCCATTACGGCATAATCCTGGAACAGTGATATTGGGGGTGATTTTTACTTTTTGCAGGCTCCTGAATTGGATTCATCCTCTGGTACACAGAAACAGAATAAACCACCTATGAAAAAGGTATTAGCGGAATGTATGCAAAGATCTGATAGACATATTGCAGATACAATTTCACAATATGAGAGAATATTCATGTTTCTAAGCTAAATATAAAACAGTGGCAAGATTAGATCATTTTCTTACTTCATGCAATTTAAGTTTAATCAACTACACATATATTCAAAACAGATTTTCTGATCATGCTTTGGTAAAGTTGGAAGTATCATGGTAAAGTTGGAAGTATCAGGGCTTGGGGCACTTAAGACATCATCAACATCCACATCGAGGATGAAGACTTGTGCACGGAAACCCAGAATAAAATAGAAAGCTTCTTTCAACTGAATAGGATGCAGCTAGAGTAAAAAGAATCTGGGAGGCTTTTAAAGCTACTACACATGGATATATTACTACTAAAGATATAGCAGCTGGATGCCTCCGAAATGAAATGAGGAGAGTCCGTTTTCTTATAAATGTTTAGCTTGGCAAATAAGAGAAAGACAGGCACACAATAGGATTACTGCCTTGGTAGATAAAGATACAAATATTCACATCACAAATGAAGTACAGATACAGGAGTAGTCCAAACACTATGAAGCAATCTATTAAGTTAGACAAGAGGTAGATATTTCAAAACTAAAGGATTTTCCTATTAAACTCTTCATTCCTAAACTATAGGCAAGTCAAATTGAGAATATGTTGACCGATGTTACATTAAAAGAAATGGAAGTTGTAGTGCAATCTCTGGCTAATGGAAAAACATATGGAGAAGATGGATTGCCTGCTGAACTAAATAAGAAATGTTATTCAATAATAAATCCTGAATTAGTAATGTTAGCCAATTATATTTTTATGGGAGGCGAGATACCACCCTCTTTCCGTACGGCAGTATTAGTCAGCTTTTTGAAAAAGAATAAAGATAAGGAGGACATTAATTCATACAGGCCTATAAGCCTCTTAAACACCAATTATAAAATTATAGCCAAATTATTGCCAAACTGAATGAAAAAGTGTGTTGGGTCAATTAAACATTTAGATCAGTGTGGATTTGTATCAATTAAACACCTAACTTTTAATACCAGTAGTTTAGTCAAAGGTATTGATTATTTTAGTCATAACAAAATCCCGGCCCAGATTATGTTACCAGATTATGTTACCAGATGCCAGGAAGGCTTTTGATCAGGTTTGCTGGGAGATTCTTTTCTATATTCTAACTGAGATTGGATTCCCTGTTGAATGTATTAATATAATATCCAAGTTTTATAAAAAGGCTTTGGCACGAGTAATTATTACTTCAAACAAGATTGGCGTTTGCAAAGTTAACAGAGGAACAAGACAAGGTTGTCCTCTGTCGCCATTACTTTTAGCTCTTTTTATAAAGCCGTTAGCAATAGCTGTTTGCTCAAATAGCAATCTGACATCCCTGATTTCAGGAATTACACAAATAAAGCTTTGTGCTGATGATATAGCATTATTTCATAGACCCTACATAAAAGTTCAAAAATATATATTTGAATCTTCCAGGAATACCAGCTAATTGGAGGGTATAAAATAAATAAATCAAAGACGGAGATTCTGTTCTGTAATACTGCACCCAACACTTTAATAACAGAACTGGGCTTACTGGTCATTACTAGGCCCAAGAGGTATATTGTGATATACTTCTCTAAAAAAGTAAAAGACCTGTATGTTTTAAATTATGTCCCCTTCATTAATAAGATAATAGGACTGTTTCCAAAATGTAATAATTTGCCCCTTTCAATACCGGGTCAGGGTGCACTAATCCGTATGTTAATTTGACCTTTATGCATTTTTTTGTTTTTAGCCATCCCTAATGCAATCCAAATGAAATTCTTTAAAGAAGTGCAAGGCATGTTTTCCATTTTTTATTAGCAAACAAACCACAAAGATTAGCTTCAGATACACTTTATGGACCAGTAAATGAAGGAGGTCTAGGCCTCCCTGATTTGTATTATTTTGAGAATTTTGCACACACCACATATAGATCATCGAAGTATTTAAACATTAAAAGATACGATCATTTCTCCTTAGATTTAATTTATCAAGAATATGATAATATTAGTTTTATGCGTTTAGCGAAAACCTCTAAGAAAGTCAGATACAAGACGCTACAGTGTAACATCAAACATGTGCCATAACAGTTTCGGCACTACACGATTCACACCATTAATGGAGTAACACTGCTATCAGAAGTCTATATAGTAGAGCATCATTTGATAGATAGGAATGTAATGTCTAATTGTATGAGCAATGGCTATCAGAAAAAAATGGACTTTTTGGAGGGGAATTGAAAAAAATTGAATGAAATAGAGACTAGCATTAAACATTGTCAAAAAAAATATTCAATGGTCCAATATTAAAATTAGTTATGTTTTACGATAGCTGAATCTCTTACACATAATTGAAACTATGAAACTCGCTGGGGAGCCTATACAATCTAAAACCCGCAAGAAAATCAGTATCTTGGCTTCTCTCCCACGCATCCAGGTGGCAGATAAACTTCATGGGAAAGCCACCCAAAAAATGGCATTCAAAGGAGGCCTCCAGATATCCATTGCAGCTTGGGATCAGATTAATGAGTTTAATTTCTCTTTATTGAAAGGGGAAAATACATGACATATTAAATTTTACATTAAAAAACTTTTATATAGAACCCCCGATTTTCTCCATAAAATAAATCCGCAGATTTCGGCAAACTAACTTCAGTGCAATATGGAAGGAGGGGAGAATTGGACACATACTATATGTGGCTGCTCAAGGTTGAGCAGGTTTTGGGCCAAAGTTGTAGTTCTGTGTTTTTTTCCGGAGAACAATGCACATAATAGTGGGGGCAATTGGATGATAGACTAGAAAGTACAAACTAATCTGGTTTTTCATCACGGCATCGGTCTTCAATTGTGGACATGCAGTTAGTATAACGTGTTTGTAAATAGTGTAACCTTGATATTAAAAATAATTTCCCATGTATTTATAACTCTTTCAGGAGCATTGAATCCCCTAATTTATGGATTGCTGGTGCTGATTCCCTTCGTCCTGATCTGAAGCCAGTGCCAGAGTTACAGAACTGGCAGGACACTGTTGGACGCGATGTTGCACCCCATCTACCACCGAGGGAAAGGGCTAGGCAGGACGCCATACATGGTGAGCAGTCCAATTCATTGTCTGATTTCTGATTCAGGCTTTTTTGGTTAATGTTTCAAAGCATTGTTTGAATTTTATTTGTTTTCTAATGAGAAGTTACAGCTGCAAAATAACTATACTATTAAAGATGAGGGAGCAATGTGCAAGAATTGCTTTTCCCAAATTGAGATTCTTACTGAAAGTCTGAAACGCAATTTGGAAAATGCAATCCCTAATCCCTAGTGGGTCACAAATTGACCTTCCTCATTAATATTAATATACGACCCATTAGGAATGATAGCCATCACATGGATGGTGGCCTGCTGGGGTCAGCACACCACCATGTCTGTGATTGCTTTTTAATAAAGCAATATTGTTTTCTCTAAGTGCAGCCCGTTTACTTTCAAGGAAAATAGAAAATGAAACTTTTACGTTTTGTGGGATCACTGCCTACTCACAAAAAATATTTTTGTTTACATTCTCAAAAGGGATGGGGATCTTTTGTGTACCCTTCCCATTTGCAAATGGTTACCACTGCATTTTAGTAGTGGGTAAAAATGCATGTTTTGCAACCTGTAGTTCGGCAGCAAAACATTAACACTACTGCAAATTGATAGTTGAAAGGGACCCCTAAACACACTCCTTCCAACTACCAAATCGCTGAATCAAATTGCAATTCGGTAGTTACTGAATTGCAATTTGGCATTTGTACTATAAAACATGTTGTTGCTGTTGCAAACAAGCTGATTTGTGATTCAACCTGTCTATTACCTCAAAAACATATTTGACATATGGCCCTAAGCCACCATTTGCATTACATTGCCTTAGATGCACGGGAGCCCATTTATTTTGGTCACTGGTATAGTGAGAATTATTCTAAAGCTAATACCCTTTCTCTCAGTACATACTATGCCTTACTGGAGAGATCCGCCTCAGCAATGAGTCTGACTGGTTTCCAACCACAACTGTACTAGTAGGCAATTGTTCTTTAAATGAGAATTATAAAAAGCTTGGTGTAGCAGCAAGGATTCTATTTAAAAATAAATAGCCTAACATCTTGAAAATATTGATTCGTGCTTGCACGGTATCTGGGAAACAAAGCTTCCAAAAATTGTACTGAATTATTTTTCTCGTAATTGAAAAGACATAAACACTCACTCCACTTTTTATACAAAAATAAATCTGGAAGAAAGAAAGGGAAATGTGGAAGCTGAAGTAAATGGCTATCTTGATGAGTTACCTTGCATCATATGTGACACCTTCTGTCAGTTCAAGCTGTTGAGTTAATAGCATGTTCTGAGACTCAATATTTTTAGCAAGGGCTCAAAAAAACTCAGTAGGCACCCTACCATTGGCTAATAAGATAAGACTGTGCTTTTATGTGGGACCGTAGCTTGGTCAGTAAGATTGAAGGAGGGGGTGAGCATCAGATTTTCCCAAAATGAGGCTGGCATATAATGTTTAAATACATCATACGAAAACCAGGGTGCATAAGAGGGTACTAAGGGGCGGTGGAAAGGGAGAGGAATGCGGATCGGTAGGAGCACCAAGGGGGAAAACGCAATATTTTGTAAAATAACCAACATTTTTGAGGACGTTCGAAACAGAGTGAGAGAGTGTGTGCGTTTTTGTCTGCGTGTATGGAAAACTTCCTGTTGAAATCCGACTGACACCTCACAATACCCAACTGAAAGCACCTGTCCCCAACTATTTATCAGAAGATACATTTATTACTGGGGTGTAACACCTCAACCCCCCCCCCACCCCAAGCTACACCCCTGTTTTTATGCTTTAATGGCTCTAAGTGGTGCTTAAAGTAATTTGTCAGTCACTATGTCCCTTTGAAGTTAATGTATTGCTTATGAGTTGACTCTGACCAGGGTCTGACCTCTTCCGCGTGTTAGTTTTTCATGTGCTGAGAAGAACCAAAATCACTCCATGGATCTGAGCAGAGAAATGCCATGCTCATAGTTGGCCTTTGTATCTTCATCCTTGTTAGTTAGGGATTACTTGTGTGACCTGTTACCTGCAAATAATAATAATTCGTTTTTATTACAAGGGTGATTCTCTCTAAGCTGCCTTTGAATTAGTGCAAAAAAACAGTTGATGGACCGAATGCAGAACAATGTCATACATTCACCCCAGTAGAGAGATCTGGGCCTAAATCCATTGTTTTTTTGCTCACCATGCCGTTCCAGTTTTAACCCAGCCATGTGCAAATCAGTCTTGAGCCTGTGCCTCATGGGAACAGTCCAGCCCGAACTGCCAAGCCAGGTCCTCCCTGGACTGGAAACAAGCATCCTAGGACCGGTTTCGGGGTTTCACCCCTCTTCAGCCAGGATAGCTTGATTCCAGTGGCATGGAGAGCAAGGGACCCACGTCTGGGGATACCCTTCCCACTCGGGGTGACATAGTGGTAATTCCAGGGAGCATTCAGTTACACATGCTTAGTGGCCCATGTCAAGTACTAAACCCATAGAACCTTCTGGCTTAGGAGAAAACTGCATTCATCACGAGGGGATGCTAGAGCCATCACTTTTAAAAGAAAAAGAAACTAAAGCAGTTTGTGGCACTCTTAAAATCAGAGACTGACGGAAAGCGCCGGGCGTAACATGGGTCAACTCTGCGGCACTTCAGTCACCTGAAAGGATCATCTCTAAAAAGTGAACAGGCTCAGAGCAGAGTTTAACTTATAACATTAGGGATGGCAGACTGCCAAATTGGGGAATAGTTGGTCACAGAGTCAGTAGCATGTTAGATTTTCTTCTGGAATTTCTTTTTACATTGCTGCCACATTCTGATAACTCTTTTGACAGCACTTCTTTTGTTGCCAAAACACTCTTTGTTTGTTCCCAGAAGGCATCACAACTTTTTAAGACTCAGTCCTATTAAGACAGGTGCTATTTTTCAGCATTTTTGTTGAACACTGGGATCAGGACCGCTGGCTGACTTCTCTGGGCTCACTGTCCTCAACCAGTAAATACTGTAAAAACATCTGGAAATTATTGATACTAATGTTCCTGTGGAGCTGTGGGTTTCACAGTTGTCTAGCACAGTGTTTCTCAAACTGTGGGACAGAGATTCGCAAGCCAATTCACGAAAGTCTAGCAATCAATTAGAATACCTTTAAATTCCATATGTCTCTTGTCACATTTGCTGTACTGCAATGACAGAGGTCAAATGTCAAGCTCTGCCTCCTGCCAAATTGCTGCTTATATTTTTTAACATTGAGATTGTTTTTTACAAGCCCCTCTCACTTGCAATAAAGAAAAAGTACAGTGAATTATGTGACAATCTTGATGGGGTACTGGGAATGTGAAAGGAAAGCCTGCTGGATGTCATTTGAACTGTAACACAAGAACATGTAAATACCTGTAAATTAACTTTAAGCAGTCATTTTACTCTAAAGCAAAACTTAGGTAAGAATAAAATTAGCTGTGGAAACGATCTCAAAAACATAGTACACTGATGAGGCCTAAACCAGGGCTGTGTCCTTGCCCCAACACTCGTCAATGTATATACCGCAGATTTGGGGAAGAAGATGTGTCAAAATGCAAACCTCGCAATCCCCAATATTGGCCCAAATAGAGTTCACTTATTACAGTACCTAGACAATTTGGTAATAAAGGATCACACCAAAACTGGACTACAAAGGGGACTGGATGCTCTTAACATCTAGAACGAAAGCAATGAATTGGCTGTGAACCCAAACAAGACCTTGGTGATGGCTTTTGGACATAAAGCAAAAAAAGCTTTACTCAGCTGGAGACTGGGCACCTAGATTATTGCCACCAGAAGGACGTACACCTGCCTTGGGGCTTGGCTCAGTGATACTGGGAAGGCAACTTCACACCAACAAAGAATGAAGTCCAAGGCTCAATCAACAATCAATGCTTCATGCAAACTTCCGGGTAAGCTGTGCAGTCCAACAACGCTGCCAATCCGGAGGGTGATACATTTCAAAATACCGGCGATAGCAGGCTATGCACAACAAGTGTTCCCTGATCTAATGGGGAGTTTGCATGAAAACTCCCAGTGTCAGGTGTACAAACATATCTTTAAGTTACCTATATATGCCGCAACAGTCTGATCCGCCTGGAGTTAGGCCTTGTCAAGCAAAACAATGAATGTTTGGGAACACAGGCGAAACATTATTACCAAGTCATTAAAGCACTCACAGGATGCTCAAAAAGTGTGCTTAGACCAATATACGAAGGAACGGCCAATCTGCGGAACAGCTACATGCAAAAAGCTGTGGGGGTACTCGGCTTCGCAATGGAGAACAGTTTTTTGGAAGGGATGAGCTATGCTGCAATTAAGAATGCTATGAACAAACAAACACACTCGTCAATTATTACGGCAAGCAGACAAACTTAACTATCTAGCCAAGGGAGGGCAACAAGGTTTAATTTCACCATAATAGGAAAATAGAACACAGCCATGTCTGAACCAAGCACTGGAAGGTAGTTCCTAAAAGACATCCAATGGGCCAGGCTGGTGCCCTTGAGAACAAGAGAGCTAAATACCGGTTGGAACTCTTTGGCACATTTAACCAAATGCAGATTTTGTAAGTATAGAGAGGGGTCCCTGCTCCACCTGGTTTGCTGCTGCCCAGGTCTGCTATACTATGTCGTAAAACCCATGCTTCCATCAAAAGGGTCCCGGACATGCACGGAAGCAGTATCAGTATCGTTCTCCAGCACCTCAAACTAGGCACATTTGGGAAATACATGGCAGAGGTGCGTGCCCGGTTGTCCAAACAAGAAGGGCATGATGACTTGACTGTGGCCTGTACAAACAAACCGTAAGCAACTAATCAAAACTTTGAGTGACCTAGGAGGCAAAGATGTCCTCAGGCAGCTATAATACACACCTTAGCATGCTATTACAAGCACACTAGCACTTTAATGCCTAGGGCATTTGGCTAGGACACAACTGAAATATTGAACAAAAGGAACAGCTGCTGTTAGTATGTGTTACTGTTTGTTTTATGACTAGGAACTGCATACAACTTTTAACTGCTAGTTGTCAAGTGGTGTTTTTAGTGGGCATATATATTTTACTGTTTTTCTTAAATATTAGGCAATGAGCCCAATTTTAAATGGGTATATTTACAATTGCACTATCTTTGGAATATTGCAAATGATTTTAAGCAATCACGCAGTAAAAACTTTCATTCATTCATTCATATGTGCTAATCTGGCCAGAATACAGCGAGAACTTGAGTTTCTCTTGCGCACTGAGGTGTATTCGAGAGCACACTCGCCTGCCAACCTAAAGATGTTATTAAAGTCAAATTCATCTTCACTTAAATCTATAGGAAGGAGAGCAAAGAACTTGTCACCCATATTCACCAATGCCACTATGAACAGGATGAAAAGGCAGGAAGGTTACTGCGTGAACTCTCATATTCCGCGTCTGGCCAACAGGCTAGCTGCATCTAACCAGTATGCATACGACATTGTCCTGTTAAGTAAAACAGCAATTCAGCATTGAAGATCATTAACAGCCCTAGCTTGTTATACTGGAAAATATGGCCTGGAAATAAACAATAAGAAAACAAAAGTTGTGATCTCTGTGGAAACTATAAATCAAAGGGAAATAAAAATATTCATATGAGATGCAACTTTATCCCTCACATTAGTTCTATAAATGCTTTTCTGTCCTTAAGTAAGAAACCGAAGGCTCCCTCCCTACAGCCAATCCTAATTGTCATCAGCAGCAACCTCTCACCAACACTGTGTGATAGGTCTGAGTTACTGCGAGGGAGAGACGCAAAGAATCTGAACATTTTACACTCAAAAACATGTAGGCGTCTTTTCTACCTCCGGCCGAGCACATCTGAGGTACAGATTTGCTAGAGTTTGGGCTAGTGAAGTAGGTCCTTGTTTATCAAGGAGTCTTTACCAAAACTAGGCAAAAATGAGTTCATCACGACAAAAATCCTTGGGGCACTTGGTATGGGCAGAAATTGCCACCAGTAAGAATGGAACTCATGGAGAGAGTACCCGGAAGAATCTATGCCCACTCTTAATCTTAAATACCTGTGGGGCACGGCAATGCCCTATGCTTCAGTTAAATGCCAGAAAGCAGTAGGTCATGCTTGATTGGGAGCGGGCGGGTTGGGAAGGAGTGGCTTACTCAATGTTGAGGGCCCTGACTGTTTGGTCGACCCTCTAGGGCCGATCAAACCAGTAATGCACACTCTCCCTTTTCTCCATCTAGGCTGCATGCAGTCTACATGGAGAAAATGGAGAGTGTTCAGCCTACATGGAGAAAATTGTCTCCCCCTAGGTGCCCGGCTGGGCACTGTCCCTACTAATCACAACGCTGTCATTGCAGGGTTGAGATTGGCTGAGGGGAGAATTCCTGCTTCCTGTTCGTTAGAAGAGCAGGAAAACGGGACCCGGCCAGGAGCCGCGACGTCACGGGACCCGGGAATGTATGTTTATTTTTTTTACATATTGTTTAGTCACCCCCCCCCTCCCCGCCCAAACCCCTGCACAAACCCTCCATCCACCCCTCCACCCTCGATTCATGCCGGCCGCGACTGATTGGGAGGAAATTGCTCTGACGTGCATTTAACTACCTATGCATTGTACAAGCTGTAAGTCAATCTTCAAATGGCACACACAGCTGAACAGTAAAACTGGCAAATTTATAGATTGGTCTACATAGGCCTCAACTCCCCGAAATAATTAAGTAGCCCCTGCAGGAAACATTACTGCCACTTTTCGCATCTTTACCTAAAGAAGCTTTATTCTCTTTTAGCACACACCTTGGCTGGGCACTCAAAGAATCAGACAGTTTACAACTGCACATTTGCACAAATCCAGCCCTTTACCATGTATTTCATTTGTATTCATTCATATTTATTGATTCTTTGTCAGTGTGTTGTTACTTTTATTTTTTATAGCCGGTATTTATTTTTTGAATTGTTATTGTTAGCTGACAAAGTAAACATGCCTTTTTATACATGCCATCGTTTTAGAACAGGAGAGTGGAAGATTTTGTAGAAAAAATAAACTTGGGGAAATGGATTTTTCACATTGATTTAAATTGAAGCCGAGGCAGTTTCAGGCGGGAGACACCTCAAATAAAGCGATGTTTGTCTTCAAAGTGCGTGAGTCTCCCTCCTGAGTCGGGTCTATTGGCATGGGTGCTTCCTGCAGACAGCAGGCCTTTTCCATCTCGGCTCCCATGAACTGAAACCACAAAAGGCATCTCATATACTCTACCACATGGCAAAGGAATACAATGTTCCTTCTGCTTCGAAATAATGTGGCAGCTCACTGATTCGGTTACTGTTGCCTGAGCCTTTGTGCCTTCATTTTCTGGACCTGGTGTCCTTTGAGGACATCTGTGCTGGATACTAACAGGTTCCATTTGTCCGAATTATTGCACATTGTTTCCGGCCTTATTTAAAACTGTCCTTCCTTGCTTACCCCAAACCACGAACAACGATCATGGACGTTTACTGCCCTCAGTGGAGAACAGCTCTTTCATTATATCTACAGCTAATGCTTTGCTAAGAAGAGAGAATGTCATGGTAAGAGGTGCTACAGAATCTTTGCACGAGGTTGCTGCATAATGGCAACATTCACACCTCTTTAGGCTGAAATTGCAACATTGTATCAGCATAGCAGAGCTGGAAGCCGGCATAAGGATGCAGTGTGACTGGGACAATTTAATCTAGAATCTTCAAAATGTGGGCTGCATAATGCTGTGTAGACCCCAATTGTGCTCTGTGGTGCTCTGAATGCCTATGCGCATACAGACCTCTTGTGCTCTGTGATCCTCTGAATGCTTATGCGCATACAGACCTCTTGTGCTCTGTGATCCTCTGCATGCCTATGCGCATACAGACCTCTTGTGCTCTGTGATCCTCTGAATGCCTATGCGCATACAGACCTCTTGTGCTCTGTGATCCTCTGAATGCTTATGCGCATACAGACCTCTTGTGCTCTGTGATCCTCTGCATGCCTATGAGCATACAGACCTCTTGTGCTCTGTGATCCTCTGAATGCCTATGCGCATACAGACCTCTTGTGCTCTGTGATGCTCTGAATGCCTATGCGCATACAGACCTCTTGTGCTCTGTGATCCTCTGAATGCCTATGCGCATACAGACCTCTTGTGCTCTGTGATTCTCTGAATGCCTATGCGTATACAGACCTCTTGTGCTCTGTGATGCTCTGAATGCCTATGCGCATACAGACCTCTTGTGCTCTGTGATCCTCTGAATGCCCATGCGTATACAGACCTCTTGTGCTCTGTGATCCTCTGAATGCCTATGCGCATACAGACGAATGAGCTCTGAAGGTACAGAGATCAAGAATGGTCACCTTGCATTTACATCCTGTTGAGGCGATAAACAGTGACGCCAGTGCTTAATTAGTAAAATAAATAAATAAAGAAGCTCCAGGGCTCTCGCCAAGAGGCCACTGCAGCCTGCACCACACATTGCCCCTGCCAGCGCTGCCAATGGCAGTACCAACACATTCACTAACCATCACACTCCTACAAGTGTGACAATTCAGACTATTTCAGGCCCCAAAAGCTATAAGAATGGCTTGGGTGGCACGTAATAGTCATTTTTATTGTATTTTGAAATAATAATTTACTGTTGTTGTGATAATGTCTAAACTAGCCTCACCGCGCCACCTTGTGGTAGACTGCCAAGCTCCTGTGTTGACAATTAAGTGCTGACTAGAAGGAAGCGTCCCTACTTGGACAAAGAAGCATCCCTCTGTCAATTCGAGACCACCATTTATAGCAGTCGGTCAATGCCAGTTATCTACTTGCCCACCATACACATGTCGCCTGGGATGTGGCAAGTAAAGATTTCAGGGCCCATTTGACTCAAATCATTCTGGGTGGACAGGATGCAGCCAAATATTTAATTCGGCCTTTCCAGGATACTACCAGCTGTTTTGTGCCAGCAGTCAGCACTAGAGTGATGCTTTGTCGCCACACGCAAATGCGATCTGCATGCTTTTCTGGAGATGTGCAGGCATCCTTCATGGATATGCCTTTTAATGAATCCATTCTTTGTGGCAAAAATCCTTATTCCACCCTGAAGATTTTCAAGTATAGCCAGGTGACAGCACTCTCTGTAGGCCTTTTGACACCCACACTAATCAGTTTTGGTCATTCTGGGACTATTTTATGGGTTGGCATACAGACTGTGTCAGGTCCCCCACCCCTGCTCCAGTCCCCTTTGCCCTATCGTGGCCACTGACTAGGGGGAGGGGACGTGGTCATTTGCACTGGCTTTCCTAGTTCACCTCCCCTGTGCATCATCAATCTTCAAGCCTCTTTGGTTAGCCCTTAGAGGCACACAACCACCTTGTGGCACGCAGGATTTAAAATTTTCTCCCAGTCCATTACATCTGACAGATGGGTACACCAGCATACTCAAGATGTGATTTAGAGGGTGACAGCCTAAAAAATAAGGACGGTTGTTACTCCCACTTTCTCCTTGTGCCGAAGAAGGATGGAGCCTTCATCCTATTTGTATCATAACCATCTAAATGCCGTCCTTCGGATGGACAAATTCAAAATGCTCCTACTGGACAACGTTCTGTCTGCCCTAGATCTGGGCAGCTGAATAGTAGCCCTGGGCCTACAGGATACCCACTTTCATGTGACTCGTAGTACAAGGTGGCCAGGAGCATTCTCAGCTGGCAGTGCTCCCCTTTGGCCTTACCAGTGCCCCTGGTGCTCACAAAAGTGACTGTAGTGGTCACTGCTTATCTTCAGAGATTGGGGATATCAATTTTCCTCTAACTAGACGACTGGCTGGTGGAAGTGGGCTATCCTCAGTCAGCAGTAAACCACCTCTGACTGCAATACTGTTGACATCGTTTGGATTCTCGATCAATGAGCGGAAGTCACACTGGACTGCTGCACAGAAACCTCCTTTTAAAGAAGCTATCCTGGACACAGTGTAGTTCAGGGTCTTCCCTCTGTTGCAACAAGTCTAGGACATTCAAGCTATGATCCGATGTTTCAGCCTCAATCCTGAATCTCAGTTAGTGCAGCACCTGCTTGTCCACTTTGCCAGGTGCATATGCTGGCTGGACAGTGGAATCTGAAGCCTCGGTCGGTTCAGCACCAAGGGAACCTTGACTGTGGGATCTGAAGTCTCCTGGGTCCAGCTCCAAGGGAACCTGGCTGATATCATCCAGGTTTCTGAGCTGATTGCAAAAGATCTTCAGTGGTGGCTATCAGACCACAGCCTGACCAGTGGCAGACCCCTTTCCCTTTTCCACCAAGAGCTGACTGTGGAGACGGGTGTGTTACTGCTGGCTAGGGGAGGCCATCTGTGAGAGGTGGAGATCAGAGGACTCTGGTCTCTTGTGGAAATAGAGCTCCACATAAGGCGCTGAATGCTTTTCATCAGGGCAAGGCTGGTACAGGTTCTCATGGACAACACCACCGCCATGTGGTACTACAACAAGGAGGACAAAGTGGGGTCCTTGGTCCTGTGCTAAGATGCTCTGCATGTCCGGAGTTGGCTGGAGCATCAGGGTACTTTCCGGATCATGAACGTCCTAGCAGGTTGACCAGTATATCCGTGGATGCCTGGTGGATCCCAAATGGCAGTTGCGCTCTGTGGTGGAAAAGGAAATCAGACAGTGGGGAGAACTCTGGCTGATCTTTTCGCCACTGTTGAAAATGCAGTGTCAAAAATTCTGCTGCGCATTGGAGTTTCCCGGAATGCTGTCTCTAGGATATGCATGCAGGCTAAAATGGAGCACGGACTCCTCTACACCTTTCTGCCACTGCCGTTCTTGCCTCGAGTTCTGAAGAAGCTCAGAAACAACCTCTCCCAAGTCATCCTAGTGGCGGCGTATTGCACAATACTTCCGGGCATGAGTATCTGTCCTCTGATTGGGATACCCCTTGAGAGGCTCTTCTGTCGTGGCAGCAGGGAATTCAGCATCCGAACCTGCACAATCTACACTTCCTTGTGAAGAGAATGAACAGCAGGTGTTTCCTGCATTCGATCTGCCACCTGAGGTTGTGAATGTGATCCTTGCTGCAAATCTCTCTGCGAAACTGTACTTTTTCAAGCCAAATGGTTGGATGTTTTATTGTCTGTTCTTTCTTTGGCCCAGCAAAATTCTTGCAGGTGACTCATAGATTAGTTGGCCCTTTCATACCTTTTGTGTTTTCCTGACCAATCGCCATTATTTAGGTCACCTCCTGTGATGAGTTTTATTCCCAGACAGTTTGTAAAGCCACACAGGGCTTGGAACCCAATGAGCCCTTGCCAAATGCCCCCGTACGGTGCAGAATGAATGCAGCGAGTGAGCCTGAGCACTACAAGAAGGGTTTGGGGGGGGGGGGGGGGGGGGGAATTCTCCCCCCCAAGGAAATGTGGACAAAAATGGAGCATTCTAAAACACATTTTTCATTATCTTTTCAATTGTATTAGCTTTTAAAGCAGTGTAAATAATGACCTAACTGTGCACCAGGATACAACAATCTTTGTTGGGCCTCTCACTGACTCCCTCCCTATCACCCTCCAACAGTGCCTAACATCTGCCCATAGCCCCTCTCTCACATTTATTTAATTTGTTTAATAGCGCCTCCTAAACCGGTGTATGGTGTCGGAGGACTCTACATCACACACAAATACAGAGACAATGAGCAATACGTGTGTAAATCAGTGTATAGGAAATGTAACAATGCTTGGTGTAGAAAAGCACAAACCCTGGATTCGGAACATAACACAGTGGCTAGGGTTGGCTTTACTAATAAGAATTTATTTCTACTCACACAAACCTTTTTAGAAACATTAGGATAATGAAAGACTCAAAAAATATATATAACTTCCCAACCTGTACCATGCAGTTTCCGTGTAGCTCTTTGATTACACTTCATAGCTCAGATTATGAGAATAATTTATGAAATGAACAGTAACAAAAATGCCCCTGTGCCAAAAGCAGTAACCCACTAAGCTATGCACATACAATACTGTTCAGTTATCTGCATGGCACACGTCCTTTGCTGCAGGCATGTTAACCCTCTGCGCTACCTTAGATGAGTCAAAACTGCCACTAGACAAAACTCCTATCTCTCTCTAGTAGGTACATTAATCACCAGAGTTATCTTGACACTTTTCTTGTTTCCTGAAAACTGCTGGATATACAAGGAACTCTGCAATGGGTGCTTTCAAAACGACTGCACAGCTGCAAAAATGTCCCCCACTAACAAACCTGCCCCCCACCCTTCCAGCCTCCTGAGGAAGCACCTGATGCCTCGTTCGTCCAGTCCAGCCTTGGTACCATAGTGGGATCTCTATTTGTTCCTGATGCTCCTCTTGTGCACCATCTTCAAGCTAATGCATAGCTACTCCATGCCTCTTCTGACTCTCAGAACTGTCTGACTCCCTGCCGTCGCTTCAGCTTATCTCGTGAGTGCGCTCCAAGCTCTCTTGGTGTAGCCAACGTGCCACCTTTTTTCCAGACAAACTAGTGTTGAGAACCAAGTTTGTGACTCCATTTCACTCCCATCTTTAATCCTCTTCACCACTTCAGAGAGGCGGAGAGGCGGAGAGACTTCATCGACTGGACCATGAAAGAGTCTTAAGCTTTTACATTGATCTTTTATTTATTTATTTATTTATTGATATTTTACCCAGTGGCAGTCGCCACAGGGCAATTATAGTTAGGTCAGTGTTTCCGTAGAAAATGCTTTTTTTGTGTGTTGCTAATAACTTTGGTGCCATTTGACGAATCTCACAAAACGTACTCTTGTTTTTGCCTAGTTTGAGCATGGAAGGTTTGGGGTGATCCATCAAGCAAGGCCAAGAAAAAAGGGAGCTCTCAAAACACAAAATCCCCATGTATTTTCCATATACTTCTTTAGCCAGCGCTACCGCAAAAACTGCTGAAGGGAATTAGACCAAATATCACAGGTAGCCAGGTCTTGGTTCGCAGATTGTGCTTTTTGCAATTTAGTGTATATCTATTTAGTCGTTTTTAAGATATTATGGTTTAAAAATATTTGTTTATGTGGACAGTTGGGTTCAAGGGATGCTAGCGAGAGTCCCTCAAACCTACTTCTAAATAATGGAGTGTTCTGACTGGTCCTGGGAGATTTTTTTCGCATGGGCCCATTCGCTTCCATGGGAGTGGACACTCTGATTGGCTGCCAGCTGCATGAGAAAAATGTTGCTGGAAGACTCAGGAACTTAGGGGCTCATTATGATGACGGACGGACATCAGTCCGCCCGCCATCGTTGCGGTGCTGGGACCGCCCTTCAGAAGTGCAGCGGTCCCACCACACATATTAGGATGCTCCCGCCACACTGGGGGCGCATCCTGGGCTTTTAACATTGTGGACGGTGCTGCTGACTGCAGCACCGTACGCAATGTCAAAAGTGCTTGCACTGCATTTCCCTGCACTACGTGGCAGGCACCATGCGGTGCCTGCCACCTGGTGCATGGAAATGCAGGGGGGTACCATGGGTACCCCCCAGTGCACCCCCCACACAGAGGGGGCCTGCAACGGCCCCCGAATACAGCCTCCACCTGTCTGACAGGCAAAAAGGGATTCCGTAATCCCTACGGCAGTGCGGCACTGCCGCAGTGCTGCCCTGCCGCAGTGCTGCCCTGTGTCCTTGTACCTCAAGGCGGGCAAAAAAGGACCACCTTGCGGAACCATGGCGGACGAACTTTCCGTCCGCAGCGGACACTTTGGAATTCCCACCACCATCCTAATTTAGCATATATATAAATATAAAAGGGGGTAGGCCTCAGTAGGCACTGTGTGGTGGGACCAAAAGGACCCTCCTCACCCCTTACCCTGGGAAGCCCATCCCGAGACACAATAGCTTCCCTGCCTGCACTCCTGTGGGTGGGGAAACTCTTGGCTGTTCCTTCTTGGCAGAACAAACATGTAAGTCTGCTCCCAGCAGGCAGGAGATTTAAAGATGCTCCCTCCAGCTTGCGGGCAGGTGTGTGTCCTGTTTCCCTGCTCTCAACCCAGCAGGCAGGGAAAAAGAAATGATATTGCCCCCTCCTGGAGGGAGCAAGCAGAATACAGCTGCTCCCTCTGGGATGGAACAATGCCGGCTCCCTCTGGGAAGAGGGCCACATGCTCCCCTCCCCTTAATTATGTAATTTAGATCCAGGGGATCGGTTCCCCAGGGCCTAACAAGGCTTGGGGAGGGTTTCCTAGGGCCCATGAAAGATCAGGTATGGGTGCAGTGCAGCACCCCTCTCCTTTTATTTATATGTGGCATGGGATCCATGGGGCCTAATAATATGCGGAAAGGGGTGCTGCACGTCCCCTTTCCCTTTTTATTAGAATTTGGTGATGAGGTCTCCCAGCGTTTACTGACAGACTATATAACAATAAATATTGTGCTACCAAAATATTGTGTCAAAAATATTGAAAACAAAAATATTGTTTCCTATACAGATAATGGTACCATTATCTGTATAGAAATCAATATTTCTGGTGCGGTGAGTGTGCCCTGATTTATACATGAGCTCATTCATTCACCATTCCAGCTTGTGTGAATGGGGCAGGCAAGGGAACTGCATGGGGATGCAGCCGGTTCTTGTGACTGGGAATCTGGATTCTTTAAACAATCCACTAGTGCCCCCAGTCTCCGACTGTGTCCAGCGTGCCTATGCCCCTCCTAGCATCTGACAATAGGACCTCTCCTTCATAGCTAGCCCATCTCCCCAGTTCCTTTCTCCAGGAAGTCGCTCAAGGGCCCTAGGGTACTTCCAGTTTCTGGTGATTTCCCTCTTTGCCACTACAAATGCTAGATCGTGGAATCTACTTGTGATCTTAGATTTGGGTGTGTTTGGGAACCAGCCTAACAGACTGTGGCTCGGGGAACAAGGTACCTTTTCCAATACCTCCTCAGTGGTTTTTGTTACCTCAACCCAGTAATGCTGCAGATTCGGCCATTGCCATAGCATGTGCATGAAATCCGCTCCTATATTCCCACATCTTTGGCATGCTGCGTCGTTTATGTTAATGATGCGGTCAGGGGTAAGGTTGGCCCTGTTGAGTACAAAGAAATTAATCAATTTGAATCTAGAGTTCAAGGCTACTTTCGGTATCCTTTCTAGTATTTTAGTCCAGTCACCTTCAGGAATGAGACTGGGAATCCCCAGGTCACCCTCCCATTTGTTGCACTGTGTGTCGAGTGGTAGGAGTGTATCTTCCCATATTGCTCTATAAAGGGCTGTTACTGCTCTGTAGGTGCCCAAAGATGCCACAATGTATTTGCAGGACCTATGGGGTTGTGGTTCTGTCGGACTCATGTTCCAGTGTTTGCGAAATGCCATCGTTACTGGTTTGTGAAGGAGGAAGTGGCCTTGCTGCAGGTCAAATCCATTTGGTGAAACAGTAGGGTAAGAATTGGACTCAAGAGGGGTAAAATTTACTATTCCCACTCCAGTCAGTGTAACAGTAGGGCATTTGTGTATGTTTTAATAATTTACATAATTATAAATACATTACACATTTTAATTAAAATTATTTACCAACTAAAATTTCATATTTACCTAAATAACTTCCCACCCTATACCTACACAAACCCAACAAACCACACCTAAAATATAACCTAAAAAATATAATCATTACACATTTTACATAGTTAATTATCAATTAAATAATGAATTAATTCATAAATTATTACCTAATTAACTTCTTACCCTATAGCCCTACACACCCAACAGCCTGCACCTAAAATATAACTTACAAAATATAATAATTGCACAATTTACATAACTATTTATCAATGAACGAATTAAAAAATAATAAGAATTAATTACTTATTACGGAATTAACTTTCTTCCCTATACCCCTACAAATGGGACAACTCACACCTAAAACATAACTTGAAAACATTATATTTATTCAATTTACATAATTAATGATCAAGTAAATATTTAAGAATGAATTAATAATTAAACAATTATTATTTAATTAAGTAGCCACCCTATACCCCTACAAACCCAATAGCCTGCACCTAAAACATAACTTTAAAAAAATACTCAATTTATATAACTAATTAGCAATGACATCATTAATATTATTTTTTTAATTATTAATTTATTAAACTTCATTTACTTCTCACCCTGTACCCCTATAAACCTCACAGACTGCTACAACACTATAAATTACTATTAACAATTCAATCAAAATTTTAAATAACGTAAAATTCCAAACTATATTAAAAAATAATTACCAACAATTATATGAAAATATATAACATGGACGAGACAAGATGGCGTCTGATTGAGACAGCTGTGCTGCTTGCCCCTTGTTGCCGAGAATGCTCTAAGGGCTACAAGGACCTTCACCACCCTAAAAACATAGTAAATTCATGCTCCCCATGACTCACCAGCTGAAGACGAACGACCCCGACATCCTTCAGCCTTTTGAGACACTTCTGACACTGGTTTTGGAGAGCACTCCGATCGGCAGCTACCGAGGGCTGGTGGAGAGGAGGGGCTGGAGATACAGGAGTGCCCGCAAGGATCGGGTGGCTCACGGTGCAGGGCTGCATCAACAGACTGGAGAAAGTGAGGATGCCTCCTAAGCCCAACTGGGCGACAAGCGTGAAAGCTCCCGAAACGCAGGCAAGTACAGAGCCAAATTCCAGCATCTTGGCACATTGCACTAAGGGAGTGAAGACGGTGGCCTGCACAAACTCCAACCCCAGGATACCAGTTAAGGGGGAACAGACCCAGGACGGCCCAAAGAAAGGTGAGATGCAGGAGGTTGCAAAGCAAAATTATCTAAATGACAGTAATACGGGGACCAAGGGGAAAATTGCTTGCCCAATAGATCCCATGGCATATTCTCAACCACTACCACAGTTACAGCTTGCTCTCCAAGGGCAAGTGGGGCAGCATAGCATCACAGACTTTTTCACCACAACCTCCCAAGTTGATGGCAATGGCATGATGGTTAGCCACAAAAACGATTTAACAACTTGATACAGACAATGCTGGGGAGCAGCTGAGCTCTTCAAGCACGGGGGATGCCCCTTGTAGTATACAGCCAGTCGACAAGGCGATAACCTAAATGGATGAGATCCATGGCGAGATTACTACGGAAAGCCCTGAGGATGCCAACAGACACAGACCTCTTGTGTCTTCCGAATCCGGGCAGACAGTCTCAACTTTGGGGGACAATCCCGTTAGCGTAGCCCACTCCTCCCTGGCACAAGCATGGCCTGATGGCATTGCAGCCCAACTGGACACCAGTATGTTAGTCAAGGAGGCAACAGGCTTTAAGGGGTTGGAGGATACTTTGGATCTCGGGGATACATTTTACTCAGTGACCGATGGCTCTGAAGTCAGTTCCTCTGATGTAGAAGATATCAGCAACGTGCAGCTCTCCAGCTCCAGTCTCAGTACCCTTCAGAAGGATACGATGGTCAGGAAAAAGAGGCTCCTGAAGAAACATAGACTCATCCATTGGAAATGGAAGCAGAAGACAACATCGGACTCAATGCAGACCCTAACTTAAAATGGGACTACTCTGCTACCCAGAGTGTTTATTCAGATCTTTTGGGACAGGAGGAGGATGCTGCACCCTCTTTGAAAATGATTTATGAATCTATAAAGCTACTGCAGGAAGAAACCCAAATGGATGGAAAGAAAAATCGACTGGCAACAAAGAAACTTCAGGGTGCTTTAAGGAAAATGGCTAAAGCTTGCACCAATATAAACTCGAGACTGACAGATGTTGAAGAGCGAACTAGCACACTTGAAGATGGCTTGGTCAGAACTCAGGCACAGGCAGAAACGAGAAACGTATGCAACACAGTTCACGGATCTTCAATGGAAGATGGAAGATTTTGAAAATAGGCAAAGGCGTAATAACCTGCAGATACTTGGTATTAAAGAAGGAATAGAAGGGGATGACATACGGGCCTATATATTGAGACTAATGAAGGGAGCCTTTCCAGAACTCCAGCACTGGAATTGGGAAACAGAGATACAGCGGGTTCACCGCTTCCCTTTGACCTTGAAAAAAAACATTTCAAGGGCAATACTAATTTATTTTGGGAACTTTTTGCTTCGAGAGGAAGTGTATGCCAAGGTTACCGTGGAACGTCGATGGAAATTAAGAGAACTGATCCAGCCCTGTCAAGCTTTGGGAGCACAAGCTTTTTGATGAACCCAGCACGATTAAAGATTATCCACAAGAACATTACAAGAGTCTTTACCTCAGAGATCAAAGCTAAAGACTACACGGAAAAACTAAAAACTTAATGGCAAGACCCTGTATGTTTCTCTTTTGATTGGCTAGACTGAAGTAGGGTGGGGGGTGCGTCTGCTAGTACTTTATTTTTTCACCTTTTTTTTATCACCGTAACAACACAGTACTTTGGCGGACTACCCTATGGAAGAAACACCAGGATGTACGAATTTCTGATGGGATGACCACGGGGGGGGGGGGGGTAGCACTTCTTAGGAAGAAACAAAAGGGGGGGAAACTTTATTGAAAAAAAAAGAAAGGGCTGTAAAAACCAGAAAAACATCTCATAGTTAGGCAACAAGGAGAGCTGACTCTCAGGCTCCACCACAGAGACCTTAGGTCTGCCTGTCTCTCATTGCAGGAGGGGGGAGAGAAGCGCCACGAGGACAGGGATGGCAGGGCGGGGATAAGCAGAGGTTTATCGGGAGGGGGACTGGGGAGGGGGAAAATGAAAAAACACCATTGTGCGAGGATGTTAATGTGGGAAGGCAAGAAATAGAAAAAGGAAGAGAAGGAATGCGGGGACAGGGTGATAAGACATATACACCATGCGTATAGCAACAATTTATATATGCGGGTTGAACGACGCTGCCAAATGCAGGATAGTGAAGAAACAGCTTAAGATATTACACGCTGACATAGTTTGCATACAGGAGACGCATATTGAGGGGACGCGTAAAATTCTCTTAGAACAGTTGGGATTTTAATTAATAGCACATACCACACAGAGTACTAGAACACGGGGGGGTAGCAATATTGGCACAGATGGGGTGATTGTGTTTAAATCTTGTTTAACTGATAGGTTTGGTTGATGGGTAATTGTTGAATGTCAAGAACAGGGATTTAATTTTACTCTATGTTCAATTTATGGGTTGACGGGGATGACCCCGAAATATTTGATTTTCTTAATTCTGAACTGGCTAAGTGGCCTTTACCGATCATTGTATGTGGTGATCTTAATATAAATGGCATAGAGGGACTGCGGAAGGGGAATCCAAGTAAATATACAGGTCGGAAAAAAAAGTCCACAGGGCCCTTATTCAGATGATGGATGATAATGGGCTCATAGATGCCTGGGCACAACTAAAACCACAGGAGTGGGGTAGCACGTACTACTCCGCACCGCATAGAGCCATAGAGCTGTAGCACGGCTAGATTCTTTTTTGGTCTCATCTTCTCTCCTCCCCACTTGTACCATTAAGAAATTCTCTCTGGTTATCTCTGACCACAATTCTTTGGTCCTGGAGGGTCAAAGGATTGAGGGGGGGGGCGTGCCGGAACACAGCTGGACTTCTGAACACACCCTGCTACAGGCCCCAAAATGTGTTCAACATATGAAAAAATGGCTTGAGGAATTCCTAGAGATCAACAGGGGTAGTGCTGGGTATGGGGTGGTATGGGATGCTCTCTAGGCTGGAATCAGAGGGAAAACTCTGAGCTATTCGCTGAACCGGAATAAAAGAAGGAAATGAGATTAAGACCATGCATAGAACAATTTTAGACATAGAAGAACTACTGGTTAGGTCTATTGCCACCTGCTCAAATAAAGATGAGATCCTCCAGAAATTAGTTTTAGCAAAGGCTGCAGCAGGTGAAATCATAGCAGCAAGAGCAGGGGGAACATTCTTGGCTCGGAGACACTCTTGCTATGAATTTAGTGAACAAGTTGGGCACATGTTAGCTGCAAGGACTAGACAGAAGACCTCCGGGGGAGACATCTTAGAGATTAAAAATTCAGTGGGGCAAGTAGTCACAATACCCAGTGAAGTACATATGGTATTTCAAAGCTATTATGAGAATTTATACAGGGAAAATGTGCTCAGGGAATGCAAGAACATAAAAGAATATTTAGCGTTGCTCACAGCCAGACATTTTCATAAGAAGACTCAAGGGCTTTGGAGAACAGATTCTTAGATGAAGACATTTAGGGAGCCCTAAAGGAACTGCCATCCGACAAGGCTGTAGGTCCTGACCAAATCCCACTAGAATTGTATAAGGTTTTTTTCAACTTTGGGGGGTGATACAAGTTTTGTAATGTGCCAGGCACAGAAAGGGGAAACACCTCCAGAGTCATGGGCAGAAGCTAGTATGATCATTTATCTAAAGAAAGGAAAGCCCCCTAACAAACCTGGTTCTTATAGATATATTAGTCTAATGAATAGCAACACAATGTTTTTTTCAAAAATCCTAGCGAATCATTTTAGTACCATGATTGGGAAGGTGATCTCGCCCCGCCAGCACGGGTTCATCCCAGGCAGAGGCACGGCTGAACATATTCGCAGAGTCTGTACTTTGTTTGATGGTACCTCTGTCACGCGAGATCCTATGGCGCTTATCCTGCTAGACACAGAGAAGGCATTTGATAGGGTCTTGTGGGGCTATCTTTGGGCTGTACTTGAGAATTGGGGTGTAGGAAACTATATAGGAATCCTAAGATTCACCTCCGGTTGATGGGGGGACAAAGCAACCCAATTGCTATCACACGAGGGACGAGGCAGGGGAGTCAATGCTCTCCCCTCTTATTTGCTTTTTATATTGACCCTTTGATTTGGAAAATTGAGACAAATAAGGGTATCCTCCCTATTGGACTAAACAGATGTGAAACTAAGATTTTGGGATAATCTGATGAATGGCAATAACAGCCGCAAATACATCTGTGGCTTTAATGGAAATAGAGCATGAGGCTGAATGCTTTGGGGCGATCTCAGGCTATCGGCTTAACCGTGAAAAGACACAAATTTTAGTTTATGACATGCTCTCTATCTCGGATCCAAGAGTAACTGAATCTGCCACCTATCTTGGGTTTATTATAACATCAGAACTAGGTAAAGTTGTCGAAAAAGAACCTTGTCCCCGTGATTCAAAAATCCAAGAAAGACTTTGATAGGCTAAATATTTTGCATCTTTTGATTGTGGGTCAATGCAACATTATCAAAATGATATTTCTGCCCAAAATGTTGTATCTATTCAGGACGATACCTCTGAAATTTGAAAATCGTTGGTTTAAAGAAATGGAGAGGCTGATTAACCGATTTATTTGGGCTCAAGGGAAGACGAGAAGAGCGCTTAGATATATGTCCCTATCTAGGGAAAGAGTGGGCTGGGTGGTCCCTGATTTAAAAATATATTATTGGGCCACGGTGGTCCAATACATCCGAGGGTTATTGGGTGGAAAGGTCATTGACCAGTTGAGGAACGATGCTTCTCCGGATGTATATGAATTACTGTTAGAAAGAGAAGCCCCTAATTGGCTTTTGTGATTCAGGGAAGCCAGTTATTATAAAAAAGTTAAATTCAAGACCCTTGGGGCAGCAGTAGCGGTCTGGACTGGCGTCAGCAAAAAGCTGGGGTTAGGAAGAATGAATTATTATACTACTTTATTTGGGTATCTGCCTCTCCCCGAGATTTTTCACGATGGAATTATGTGGCGATGGGATGCTTTTGGGGTGAATCGATGGGGGATCGTTTTGAACCAGATGCTATACTCTCATTTGAGAAAGGCCAAATCCTTTTTAACCTCGATCACAGGGAGTTTTTAAAATTCGTCCAGATCCGTTCCTCTATATTAAGGAAGAAGGGGAGAGCGAAAGCTTTCTCAAGAGATCCAGTAATGGAAGTGTCCAAAACCCTGATGGGTGTACAATCGCCCAGATTTATAAAGAGCTGAGACAACTACAGGGCGATGATTTAGAAAAACACCCTGAGAAATGGCAGCGGAAGCTGAACACTGAAGGGGATGAATTTAGGGCATTGCTTAAGCTTGGCTACACCCTTTTAAGAGTAGCGAGCCTCCAAGCACAACATTTTAAAACACTTGTTTCACTCTATTACACCCCAGCTAAGATAGCTCAATGGGGTGGGACTGATGGTATTTTTGGTCCCCGTTGCCAAGGCGACGAGGCAGATATACTTCATATGTTTGCCTCTTGCCCTGCCTTGCAACCTCTTAAGAAAACTATAGAGGATTTTATGGGGTAAACCCTGAGGATCCAAATAAAACTGTCTGCCGAGCTGATGGGTTTAGGTGTGGCTCGAGACGGAACGCTGTTAGCTCACCGGAAATTTGCACTTCTTGCCATGGCTGTGGTTAGAATTTGTGTGTCATCTGCATGGGTGGCCCCTAATCCCCCCACATTTCAACAATGACTTACACGACTTAGCTATGTTTTATTTGGGAAAGGGTCTGTATGAGAAGAAAGGGTGGAAGACTAGGAAATTAGGGAAACTTATTTGGGCCCCTGTAACAGATTGGAAAATCAGGATGAATGCACTCCAGGTACAATCCAGTGATTTAAACATATTGGAGTAACTATCTTTGCTGTTTATGTTTTGATCTTTGTGTAACCCTTTTTTTTGTCAGAGCTGCTATATTCTGTAACTTAATAGTACTGTACTGCGCCTCTGTAGGCTCTCAGGATTTGTTTTCTCTTTCCTTTTTTCTTGTTTAAGAATGTTTTATTCTTTACGGATGTTTCAGTATAAATGTACCTGAACTGATGGTGGAATAAAAATATTTAAATAAAAAAAAAATATATATATATATATATATATATATATATATATATATATATATATATATATATATATATATATATATATATATATATATATATATATATATATATATATATATATATATATATATATATATATATATATATATATATATATATATATATATATATATATATATATATATATATATATATATATATATATATATATATATATATATATATATATATATATATATTACCTACTGGCGGTCGCCAGTAGGTAGTTATAGTTAGGACCCCTTTTCCATAGGAAATCCGCAACATTCTATTTTGAATAACTTTGGCGCCGGTCGACGAATCCTCGCGAATTTTTCAAAATAGGTGGGGCGCTATGCTCCGCTCCTACCCTGAAAGTCTCGGGGGGATTCGTCAAGCGGGGGCTGAGATAAAAGGGGGGTCCCAAAACGCGTTTTTCCCATGCATTTTTCCATAGGACCTTTAGACAGGGCTACAGCCCGAACGGCTGAACAGATTTACATGAAATTTGGCAGAGAGGTAGTCCTCAGGTCAAGGAAGTGCCTTTTGTAGGTTTGGTGTAAATCTGTTCGGTAGATTCTGAGAAAATAGCCTTTAAATCAATATATATATCTGAGCCAGCTTACGGTGCGCTTACGGTACGCTTACCGTACGCGTACGGTGGCGTGCGCGAGCGCGATTCTGATTGGCTATTAGATCTTAGTAAACATTCGAATCGGCCGAAACCAGGAAGCGGCGTCCGCCATTTTGTCTCTCGCACTGAGAGTGATTTTTAAAATATAAAGCCCAAAACATGTAAAGGGGCTGTGTAGACAACTCCCACACACATAGCCATGATGTGGGAGTCCCCAAAGATCCCCCAAGGCCAAAAACGGAATTTTTATTTTTTCGGTAATTTCGCCGATTACGCTTACGGTACGCGTACGGTAAAAAAATTGAAATAAAAAAAAACACTTTCCACACTCACCCCACCCCCTGCGCTTTTGGTGGGCGAAGACCACCAAATGGACAGGACTTATTGGACATTAGAAAAACTAAATATTGTAAACAAAAATAATAAAAGAAAAAATTATCCACACTCTCTCCACCCCGTGTGCAAATGGTGCCCGAAGGGCACCATTTGTGCATGGCTTATAAAACTTAAAATAGTACCTTGCACGGAACGAACTGCGTTAAGTGGGCGCGCACGCCACGAATGGCGTAAAGTAACTTAGCATTTAAAAAACCGTACAAATTCACTGAAAAAACCATAGGTTTCACACACGTTATAGTTAGGAATTAGCATTTAAAAAACCTTGCAAATTCACTGAAAAAACCATAGGTTTCACACATGTTATAGTTAGCGGAAATTTTACTGATAAAAAAACAGTGAAATTGCCCCGTTATAGTTAGTGCTGGCAACTATAACTCACGCGACCGCAATCTTCTGCTGATGACATATGTGTCTTTATGAAAAAAAAATATTTGTAATATATGTATAGCTAAAAATGTATGGAAGAAGACATGGGCAAATAAGTGTCTAAATACAGTATTAGCATCAGCAGAGGATTGCGGTCGCGTGAGTTATAGTTGCCAGCACTAACTATAACGGGGCAATTTCACTGGTTTTTTATCAGTAAAATTTCCGCTAACTATAACATGTGTGAAACCTATGGTTTTTTCAGTGAATATATATATATATATATATATATATATATATATATATATATATATATATATATTCACTGAAAAAACCATAGGTTTCACACATGTTATAGTTAGCTGGACATTTTACTGATAAAAAACCAATGAAATTCCCCCGTTATAGTTACTGTAGGCAACTATAACTCACGCGACCGCAATCCTCTGCTGATCCTAATACTGTATTTAGACACTTATTTGCCCATGTCTTCTTCCGTTAAATTTTAGCTATACATATATTACAAATATATTTTTTTCATAAAGACACATATGTCATCAGCAGAGGATTACGGTCGCGTGAGTTATAGTTGCCTACAGTAACTATAACGGGGGAATTTCATTGGTTTTTTATCAGTAAAATGTCCAGCTAACTATAACATGTGTGAAACCTATGGTTTTTTCAGTGAATTTGCAAGGTTTTTTAAATGCTAATTCCTAACTATAACGTGTGTGAAACCTATGGTTTTTTCAGTGAATTTGTACGGTTTTTTAAATGCTAAGTTACTTTACGCCATTTGTGGCGTGCGCGCCCACTTAACGCAGTTCGTTCCGTGCGCGCACGGTGCGCTGCGCGCACAGTGAGCACGCGGTGCGCTTTGCGCACCGCGTGTCCACATTACGCTAGATGGGCCATGAACGCACGATGCGCTTCGCGCACCGTGCGCACATGGAGGAAACATATGATGAGCATTGTTGTGAATGGAAAAATATATGTTTTGTTTGGTTCTAATAAGCCATGCACAAATGGTGCCCTACGGGCGCCATTTGCACACGGGGTGGGGGAAATTTGGATATTTTTTTTTTTTTTTATTATTGGCTACCGTACGCGTACGGTAAGCGTAATCGGCGAAATTTTCAAAAAAATAAAAATTGCCTTTTTTCACTTGGGGGATTGTTGGGGACACCCCCAACATGGCTAGGTGCTTGGGAGCTGTCTAAACAGCCCCTTTACATCTTTTTACACTTTGTTTATCCTCCCCCCCTCAGAGTGCGAGAGAGAAAATGGCGGCCGCCGCTTCCTGGTTTCGACCGATTCGAATGTTTACTAAGATCTAACTGCCAATCAGAATCACGCTCGCGCACGTCACCGTACGCGTACGGTAAGCGCACCGTAAGCGCACCGTAAGCTGGCTCAGATATATATATTGATTTAAAGGCTATTTTCTCAGAATCTACTGAACAGATTTACACCAAACCTACAAAAGGCACTTCCTTGACCTGGGGACTACCTCTCTGCCAAATTTCATTAAATTCTGTTCAGCCGTTCGGGCTGTAGCCCTGTCTAAAGGTCCTATTGAAAAATGCATGGGAAAAACGCGTTTTGGGACCCCCCTTTTATCTCAGCCCCCGCTTGACGAATCCCCCCGAGACTTTCAGGGTAGGAGCGGAGCGTAGCGCCCCACCTATTTTGAAAAATTCGCGAGGATTCGTCGACCGGCGCAAAAGTTATTCAAAATAGAATGTTGCGGATTTCCTATGGAAACGTGGTCCTAACTATAACTACCTACTTGCGACCGCCAGTAGGTAATATATATATATATATATATATATGTATATATATATATATATATATATCATATACCATTACAGTATTATTTAAAACTCATAAAGATAATTAAAAATAAATATTTTTTACACCAATATTATTGTCTACAATATTAACAACAACAATATTCTTGAAAACGATATTATTTACCTTAAAAAACAATATTTGTGTCAACAATATTCCTGCATCACGATACTTCTGTGACAGGATTTTAAAAACTCGAAATTAATGTCACTCGATATTTTGTCCGAATAACATCCTCAGAGTCAGTTAAGGTTTGGGGAAGCTTTACAATCTCTCCCCCCAATATTTGTTTTCGATGGGGTCCCGGGACCCGAAGGGCAACTCTGTCTGGCACATGCCAAACGCTGTGCCCGGCATGGGGTTGGCCACCTGCTGGGGATTTGACCACAGGGTCTGTCAGCAGGCCAAGCCCTATGGCCACCCCCTAGTGCGCACGGCCAAAGATGTCATCAGTGATGTCATAAATGTCATAGAAAATGTCATCTGTGATGTAATATGTGAGGTCATAAGTAGTGAATGGCTGGACGAAAGTTATAGTTAGCACCACGGGCGCAAGTTATAGTTAGCTCTTCTATAACTGGTGAATTTGTTTGTTTATTTAAAATTCAAAACATAAATGTTATCAGTGACATGTTAACCTACCTATAACATCACTTTAAATATATGTATATATTAACCAGTGGTGGAATCATAGTTAGCATCGTGTTTCTATAGGATATGTCTTTTTTGTAATGCTAATAACTTTGGCGCCACTTAACAAATCTCCACACATGTGCTAGTATGTGATTAGTTTACACATAGACATTTTCGGGGTGATCCATAGCCACCTTAGACACAGCTACAGCATAAACCGCAGAACGGATTTAGATCAAAGTTGTGAGTAAGCTAGCTGTTGGACCAGAAGGAATGATTTTTTGTGTTTTGGTGGCAATCCATTTATCAGTTTTGAAAAAAAGAAGGTATAAAAGAATTGTCCATATCACGTTGTGGAGGATCCGCAGAGCTGACCGATCTCAACCTGAAATCTGAGTGGGTGCCACTCCCTCAACCAGGAAGTGGTGGCAGCCATCTCCCAAATCCTAAAGAAATGAGAAAAACATAAGGCGGCAGGAAAGGGATACCCTGAACCACGATTCCTGGTGGTGGGGTTGTCTGGGGTCAAAATATTTTTTGAAAATAAAATTGCTGTAAATTCACGGGGGAGCTGTGAAACTGCGGCAAAATAAAAACTGAAAAAAGGAAAGCATGGGCTCTCACCATTTCTATTTAAAGACCCTTCTGGTGGGAAGTGGGTGAGGCATATGGCATGTTTCAGGGGAGGGCGTTGTAGCCCCACTCCCCATGCCTTCACAAGGCCCCAGGCACCCCATCGCCTGGGGCCGATAACTTAATTAAAATGGAACTCTACCCTAGCCCCATGATCCCCAATCCATGGGACACCGTTTGTGTCCCTCCCCACAAGCGTGGGCAGGGAATCTGCCACGGTTGCCCCACCTGATGGGAGAACAAAGAACGGCCCTGCCTGCACTCAAGAACAGGGAATTGCTTTAATTGCTTCCCCTGACCCTCTATGGGAGCACGAGAAAACTGTTCTTGCGGGGTTAAAGCAATGCCGGCTCCTGCTACACCCGGGATGGGTGCATACTGGGGAGTCGGTGGGGCTGCGAGGGCCCTGGGCCTCCCAGTAGACCTCAACGTTAGACCACCTGTGGGGTGCCCGGGGTGAGGCAAGGCTGTTTGTGACATGCTATGGGTGGGCACCAGGACATGCTATTTAAAAACAAAGAAAAACATGCCGGCTCCTGCAGGTGCAGGGGGCTGTGGGGGCCCTGATCCGGCCCTCATAGTACCCAACATGGCGATATCTGTGGCGTGCCCCAGTTGGCACGGGGCACACCATTATGCATTAAAAAAAAATACTTTATGCCGGCTACTGCAAAAAACAGTGGGTGTCCTGGGTAGAACAGGGACATCCATAAAAATATTTAAAAATTGCAAACAGTGAATAATAAATGAGCAGACACAGCCACTCATTTAGTATTCACTGCTCCTTCATAGAGCACCCAATAATGCCCTGGGAGAGCTATTTACATATATTTAGTTTTTGGTGATGTCCCTAGAAGGGGCAGAGACATCACCAATATTTGTGTATGTTGTGAGGGGGCTGTAGGGACTGCTTCTGCCCCTCAGCAACACTAGAAAAAAGAAACATAATTCTTCTGGATCATTGAAACCATGACCCCAGGAAAACTTACCATATTTTTAAAGGAATTTTCCAGGCTACAGCTTTTGCTCTACAGCTGGGATCGCATTGTCACCTAGGGGCTGGTCGCTTTGAGGTATTTTATGTGTTGCTGATGTATCACATAAACTACATGGCCTTGATGTGGTTATTTTTACCATTTTAGTTTCTGGGGTGTAAAACGCTATAAGGGATTACAGAGATATATTTGTTTTATTTATTATTTTCTTAAAGAAAAAATTATATATCTCTGACTATTTATTTTCAAATTTTTCATATCCAAATGTAAAATTAAAAACTGTGTAAAAAGAAAGAGTTAGACATGTAGCTCCAAAAAAGTTCTTTAAATGTTGTTTGCCACTATTGGAATATATATTTGATTGATAATTTCTGGAGAAAGATGATAGGAGTGCTTTACATATAGAGTGGGAGTTGTGTGCGAAGGCACGGGAGAGGTTTGTTGCCACCAGAGCTTGCCCTTTGGGGCCCTCTATGCCTGGCCTTTGGCCAACCCCCCCATCCCCTGCCATGCATTGCCAAAGGGGTGGGTTTGGCTGCCTGTGAGGGGTTGGCCACAGGTAGTGGCCACACGCCAGGCCCTACAGCCAGACCCAAGGCCATGCATGGCAGTCATTTGGTTTTACATATGATAATAAAATATTACTTTAGGTAAAAAAAAAACCTTGAAGTTCATTGAAAAAAAACAAAGGTTAAAGTAATGTTATAGTTTTATAAAATGTTCAGTAACAACATTATGTTTTAAACTCTAATAGCCACAGAAATTCACCAGCTGTAGTTATCTCAAGTAGCTATAACTCGTGCCCGAAGGTAACTGTAACTCATGCCCACTCCATGCACTGCCAATTACCCCAAATATTACATCACTCATGACTTCTTCTATGACATCATTGATAACATCACTGCAATATTTGCAATTAACCTCTTCTGTGCCCATGACGAGATAGTCTCGTCATGGAGCACGGTCGCGCTGTGCCCATGACGAGACTATCTCGTCATGAACCCCACCCACTAATGAAACGCCCGGCACAGGAGGGGGAAAGGGCGTGGCACAGAAGGGGTTAAATTATTGATCAGAAAACTGTGCATGGTGGGGATGCGAGTTATAGTTACTTACTATAACTAAAACTAGTGAATTTCTGTGCTTTTGTTTAGTTGAAAACATTATGTTGTTACTGAACATTTCACCTAACTATAACGTTACTTTAAACTTTGTTTTTTTCAGTGAATATAAACACCGACCTTACTGTTTGAGGCTATCAGCCAGCCCTCTTAATGCCTTCTTCTGTAGTTGTATCACTCCCCCTACAGAATAGGGCAGTGCATCGTCCCACTTCGGCTGTGGGCTCTCTTTAGTGTGCGTGACTGCATTCTGCTCTTTCATAAGGAGCACATCGTCGCGTACAGTAGTTCCCTTCAGAGCCAGGCTCTACTATGGCAAGATGTGCTTTTGATACCAAAGTATATTTTTGCTTTTAGCCAATTTTTTTTTTTACTATTGGTGAGGCACCAGCAGCTGACCAACAATATATTTTCTCAAAAACATGATAAAACAAGCATTGACAAAGCCAATAGACTGGCAGACAAACCTTACTTTTGATTTTGCCAGTGCTTTTTCTGTTAATGATTTGTGTAAATTTATAGATGTAGCGTTTGCTTCATTTTTTACAGTTTTTGGCCCAACCAGAAAAATACATATTTGCAGTTAGATAGATTGATATTCCTTATTCGATCAAATAGAGATCATTCACAAAATGTATAAACAACAATCTTCCTTGCTAAAATACAATATACTATGAATGATTGTCATATCATAAAAATCATAAAAATGTCAAATAATAAAGTGAATAGAAACGTATGGCCAGTTAACAACAAAAGAGAAAAATAAATATTATCAAAAAAGTCATTGTGTTATTAACATACTATGCCAAGGCCTGTGTTGTCCTCTTCTTTACTTTGCAGTTAACAACTTAGACCTAACGCGCCAAGTATAAAGCAGGTACCCTGATATGGCGAACACTAGCTGTAGAATTTGATCTATGAACTTGCAGAGCATCTACTGGTCTCCTAAATGATAGGGGTATAAGTCACTTTTTCCTAAACTCTGCATAGCTGGGACAAAAAATATATATATAATGGTCTAATGATTCAGGACAAAGGGTACATTTGCAGTTATTTTGAATTTAAGTAATTTTTTGGGTAGTGGTTGATTTTTGCCCATTTTAAATGTGTGATCTTGGACAAGCTGCCTATTCAGTTATAATGCGTGGGTTCAGGTGGTTCTGCTTAGTACATCGCCGTAATAAAAGGTGAATTGCATTCTGATCATTCTGTCATTCCAATATTTATATTCCAATTGTCTCTTACTCGATATGCACAGTCCTAATTTGTTTTCAATCTTGTTGCAGAGCTGTTTAGAACGGAGATGTTTTACTCAAGGATCTTCCGAGCGCTTGAACTCAATTTCTACGAGCGTATGAAGAAAAAGAAACTTCTGTCTATGAAAGAGTTCTTGCTGCTATTTCCCAATCTCCCCGTGATGATTAAAATACACAGTAAGAGGCTGCTGGGGGATTGATACATATTACTATCATGATTTATTGACAATCGTTAATGTCTATACTTGGCATAATTCAGTTCTTAGTGTACAATGATTGTGGGGCACAGTTGGGTTGCAGGCTTGTTTACAATGCAGTTACAAATGATTGGCAACTGCCTATGTTACAGTTGGAGCAGCTGAACACGCTGTTCACCTTGATCCTGAATATTACACCTCTTGGATTACACAGCAAAGGGGAGTAATTTAAGCAGTGAGTCCAGTGTGCTGTTACTGTATAAGCTGAATGGAGATTACACAATAATAAGTTTTGTAAAAAGAAGCTTGTGTGTAAATTAGGCCTGGCTAAAAATCCGTTCCGCTCACGGAAATTGCGATAATTTGACATTTTCGCGTTCCGCGGAGAGCGCGAAAATGTCAAAATTTCCGCAATCCGCATTTTACCAGAAATGTTTTGCTTGTTCGCACTGTAAAATAATACATTCTTGCGTGCGCGCGACCGCCTTACCTGAATCCCCGCGTTCGCCGACAAGTTTTCCCGATCCGGTCGCGTTCTCCACGAGATGTTGGATTGTTGGTAGCCATTTGCACTGTCTCGCGACAGTTCGCGCCCGCAGTAACATCATTCGTCGCGCGATCACGTCTTTCTTCTCACGATCATGCACCGTGAGACAAGTGAAAACAAGATGCCCGCGCCCGCGAGCAACCGCATGGGTAAGTTGGCGAGCCGCGACCACGCAGAACATACCGCGAACGGGCGGGAAAAAAACTTCTGCATCTTCGCAATATTTCCACGTGTTTGCGGAGATTTTTAACATTTTCGCGATAATTTGCGAAAGTGAATTTCGCAAATTCCGCCCACCCCTAGTGTAAATCAGAAGTTGTCTGGGTTGCAAAGAAAAGGTGAAGATAACTTCGGACCAGGCTTGTGGTTTTGTGGATGGTTGATAATTCCAGGCAGAGAATATGGTGATTTCTGAACGATACTTTCAACTGCAGATTCCTCTTTAGAATACTCCTAGGCACTAATCACCAACCAACAGTTTCTCCTGCTCACCCGCAGGAGGCGCACTTCATCGGTTGTACCAACCCCAAAATTCAATGACCCCAGCATGCCATGGAAATTGCCCCTTCTTCAAAACTTCAAGTTTCAAGCCATGCTCCAACTGCGGAAAGTAGATGTAGATTATGGATTCGCATGAATTTGCTTGTGGTGCTTCAGAGCTGGTCGTGATTCTTAGCAGTCAGTTGGCTCTGTACAAAATCGATGTGCAGCAGTCTTTCGGACACATTTGTGGCTTAGTGCGCCACCTGACAACAGGATCCGGTGTAAGCCAATTTTATGTTTTGTTGTTTGTTTCGTCTTTGGCCCAGGAAGGACTTGTTTTGGGCACTGTTCAGGCTATGTGTCATCCCTTTCGGCTTTTCTGCGGGTACCAGATCTGCCGCCTTTATGTTTGTCAACTGTTTGTGGATGAGAGTTTTGAAAGGATGCAACATTCGTTTCCATCAACACTGTGATGCTACAGTGGAACGTGAACCTGGTTTTCAACTTTTCAATGTGCCCCCCCATTTGAACCGCTGCACAGTTGACATTAAAAACTGTCTTCATCATGACCATATCATCGACTAGGCATGTGAGCGAGCTGCAGGCCCTTTCTGTCAACCCACCTTATACAAAACTCTTCTCAGACTAGTTGCTGTTTAAGATCAAAGGCTCCCTTCCACCTTGACTTTGGTGCAGAGCCGCTCGCACCACCTAACAGAGTACAGAAGTAAAGTACTGCTCTAAAGTTTCCGGATCCAATCTAACACCTGGATACAATATTTGCAAGGAAAGGAATCTGTTGATAGATAGGGTATTCACCATTAAAATCATTACCAAAGGTATCTTACTTTTTCCATGGGCTGGCCTTGATGCAGCGGACCGCTTGGGACCTGCCATAAGCACCAGTGTAGTGGTCAGCTTCATGATTGTATGCACTACTGTGTTTTTCAGTGACAACCAAGCGTCTCGAATGGACATGCCCTTCAATGGATCCAGGCACTTTGTGGTAAAGAACTAATCAGCCTTAGAGCACATCATAGGCAGCCCCCTCCCATGTATTGCTTTTACTGGTTCACCAGTTTGACAGGCAGTACAAAATGTTCTGAGGCCTATCAATGACTACCCTTCATATCAGTAAACCAGTTGGCCCAGAATATTTGCAACTCCAGAGACCATGGGCAGCATCAAGGGCAGCAATCTTACAGCACCTCCTAACCCGCCTCATCAGCTACTTCAGTTTTTTCTTTCAGAACCAATCTTATCCAGTAGGAGGCAGGGTTTGATTTTTTCCCAACAGGCAGGAATTCCATCTTTTATTTTGGTGGGACTCAAGTTAATGTTAACTGGCACTTCTTCTAGAGCGCATATTCACCGACAGGTCTCTTAGCGCTATGTGAGAGAGCTTAACCTCACCTCACCACATCCACATGTACATGCACCAAAACATGGCCTAGGTTGTGCCCCAGGCTTCAGTAAAAAGTAGCGTTTTAATTTTTTTTCTAAATGGAAGAAGGGTGAGTTCCCTGCGAAGGCTTTCCGGTAGCCTGTTCCAGAGTTGAGGGATCATTGCGGAAAAGTCTCTGCCCCCTTTGGAGGATGTTTTGAAGCGGGGGCAGGCCAAAAGGCCAGCATCAGACGATCGAAGGGTATGCCCTGGCACATAGTTTATGAGGCATACCTGGCCGTGGATGGCTTTATGGGCTATGCAGAGACCTTTGAACCTTGTTCTGTGTTTGATCGGGAGCCAGTGCAGCTGCTGCAGTAGGGGGGTGGCATGTGCCCGCCTTGGGAGCCTGAAAATCAGTCTAGCAGTGTTGTTCATGACCACTTGGGGTTTTGTTAGCAGCTTCTCAGGAAGGCCAATGTACAGAGAGTTGCCATAATCTAACCTTGACATAATCATTGCCGACATGGCCATCCATAGTGCCTGGAAATGAGAGAAGGGGGGCGAGTCTCCGTAGCTGTCTCAGTAGGCCCACACATGTCCCTGCAATGGTAGATACCTGGTATGACATAGAGAGCTTGGCATCTATTTTTATGCCAAGACTTTTTACGACTGGGGCTGGCGTGGGAGAGGTGCCTAGCTCATGTGGCCAAAAGAGTTCCTACTTGAGTGACAGCAGATTATACAGCTGGCCTTCTGCAGGGGTCACGTCTCTTTTTGCCGATGGGGGCTATCAAGAGGGTACCGGATTCAGAAACGGATGAGGAGGGATGATCCCACTAATTCCTGGCGTCCAAGCGGAACAGATGGCTCAGGCTGATTTTGGATCTTCACCCTTCAAATTAAGAATTCTCAATCTAGCTCAGGTTCTCAGTGGCTTGGATCTGGGTGATGCTATCCCTGGATTTGCAGGATGCATACAGCCATGTGCAGTCCTGCAGTCTTACAGATGCTACCTTCTGTTTGAGGTAGGGGCAGAGCAGTTTACTATTCTACCCTTTGACCTTGCCTCTGTCACCTGGTTTTACAAAGGCGATGGTAGTGGTGCAGCCCACCTTCTCAGGTTGTGGGCACATGTATTTCCTTAACTTGGAGATTGGCTGCTTAAAGTGGACCTCCTCCGAACGATGATTGTCTTTCTTTCATAACAGAGGTTCTCCATCTGCAAACTAGAGTTCTCCTGATGCAAGGATTTAATTCATAGGGTGATCATGGCTGTTATGTTGTTCAAAGCCTTCGTACCCTGGCAACGAGCCTAGGCCATACATGGTTTGATCCTGATGTTGTGTGATCAGTCATGGGTTTCATTGAGTAGGTTCTGAGGCTTCTTGGACTGCTGGTTACATGCATTGTTCTGGTCCTGTGTATTCAGTGGCACATGTGGGCTCTGTTTCTAGTGAACGTAACCCCATGGCTGTCTGTCGGACAACATCTGTGTTGGAAATTGGGTTGAGGAGGGTGAAACCCTACTCAAGCAGCAATCGCAAACTCTGTCAGGGAGACACACAAGTAAACCCCACATTAACATGTGCTTAGCCTTCTGGTAGCTTGGCAAAAGCAATCAAGCTTCACTTAGAGGCACTATGTAAAGTATTTATGCAGCACTTCAGACAGTATTAAAGTGAAAATACAACACAAGAAAAATGTCACATCAATTTAGACAAAGAGAGTAAAATGTAATACATGTTTTAAGACCAAAATGACAAACATCCAATCAGTAGAACCGGAGATGTGCAATTTCAAATTTTAGAGTAAAAATAGTGCTAGTATTAAGTGACAATTTCAGGTCCACCGCAGTGGAATGCAGGCCGGATAGAGAGACCCAGTTAGGCCAGCTGAACAAAGTACCTGAAATCCTGGTTTGGAGAGCGTTGCGAGATCTCATGCTGAGGTTGCGTGGCGCAGCCGTGGTTCCCAAAAGCTGCATGCGGAGCACTGCATCATCACCAAGGATGCCTTTGATGAGGGGCTTGCGATGCAAAGTCTGGCATCAAAGATGCTTTGCGCACCAGCAGCTCAGAAGAAAGCTGTGGTGCTATGATGTGAAGTTCTGCGTCTTCATCGGAGATTACATCAGTGAGGGGCTTGTGATCTGAAGGTCTGTGCCAGTGATGTATTGTGCAGCAGCAGTTCCGGGGAGACTCACAGTGTGAGGTCCGGCGTTGGGGCTGCTTCGGGTACAGGGTTGCAATGCAGCTGCGGAGAAATGCGTCGCACTTCATTGGTTCTGCTCACAGGGCCACAACTGGGCTGCCAGAGCACCTTAAAGCCCAATACCAAGGGTCCTGGACTAGGGAGGCACCACCTGGTGGGTAGGACTCCCAGCAGACTGAGTCCAGGTGCTGGGCTTGAGATGGTTGGAGCCTTTTTTGTCCCTGAGGCTCTGATCAGAAGGCCGCCAACTAACCCTTGGAATCCATCTGATGGTCCTGGGTTCACGATGCATGTCCAGTCTTTTTACTCGGGCAGCAGGGCAGCAGAGTAGCGGTTCTTCTTGCAGAGCAGCACAACAGTCCGTCAGAGTCATCACAGGTCCAGAAGTATACTGAAGAGTTGGGACTGAGGGCTCAATATTTATACCTGGAGCCAATTACGAAGTAGGAGAAGGTTCTGGAGGTTTTCTCATTCAGAGGTGATTGGAAATTCATGCCTCCCTGTCCTGGCCCCAGATTGTCTGGGGCCACAATCGACTTGTGTCAAAACCTTTTGCGATTGTGCTGGGCAGAACCTTAGTGGTGTCAAGCGTGGTAGGTGGCAGCTCCTCCCTCTCAAGTCGGAGATGACCCATTCTGCCAACACCTATGCTGCTTTGTCTCACTGTCTGGGAGCAATATACAAAGACCAATTTCCAGCTACACCTAGTCATATGACCCAGGAAACAGGCTGCAGGCAACCAAATGGTTGTGACAAGAAATTGCCAACTTTCTAAAAGTGGCATTTTCATAATAGTGACTTAAGATCTGACTTTGCCATTAAATAATATTATTCATGACTATTCTTTAGACAACAAACTCGACCTTCCTGCCTACCCTGCTCCTAATTGAAACCTTTAACGTATTATATGTAATAAGTTAACCCAATGTTAGCCTATGGGAGAGGTAGGCCTTGCAGAAGTATAAAACAAATGTAAGAATTTTTCACTACCAGGACATGTAAAACTTAAAAAGTGAATGTCCAACTTTTTAATTACACTGCACCTTGCCCTAAGGGTGATTAGACCATTCTCTAGGGATGGCTTATATTAAAAAGGAAGATTTAGGCCTGGCAAAATATTTATTTTGCCAGGTCAAAATGGCAGTTTAAAACTGCACACAGGCACCAATGACAGGCCTGAAACATGTTTAAAGGGCTACTTAAGTGATGGCAAAATGAGAATTGGGGGGCCACTCGTAGTGTTTAATTTACAGGTCCCGGTTACATGTAGTACCACTTTACTAGGGACTTGCAAGAGAATTAAATATGCCAATTGGGTGTATGACAATGTTACTATAATTAAAGGAGAGAACACAAGCACTTTAGAACTGGTTATCAGTGGTAAACGTGTGCAGAGTCCTAAAGCTATCAAGAACTGAAGTCTCCAAGATGTTAATATTATCCAGCGTAGTACCTGTCAACAGAAGGGCAGGATATAATTCTCTGTCATCTGGGGAGGGCCAGACTAGCATTGAGATTCTCATAGTTGCTATTCAATACAATACATATCATACATAGTGCACTATCCATGAAATCTAAGATTACATTTTTTTTGTTCAAACAATTTTATTGAAAATAAAATAAGCAGTTATGGAACAGATAGTGAAGACACACTACAGGGTGCTTTGCGTAACTTCATATGACCACATATGTAAACATTTGACGTATAGTCTAAGTAAACATAATGGAGCAATATTGTAAGTCTGGGCGGTGAACTCTACTTCGCTAGCAGAGTTTTCCAAATTCAGCGTTACTCGGAGCTCGCAGAGTTTTTTTCCTCACTTGGGTTCGCCAGCGTTAAGTTGGCGAGCGAGGAAAACCCACCCCCCGGCGAGTTTTTCCTCGTACCCGATCGTCAACGTCAAGTTGGCGAGTGTGAGCGTGGAAAATCAACCTCCAGGCGAGATCAACGCTGGCAGTCAGGTTTCTGCGAGTGGTCGCGTCTGCTCACGTTGAGAAACCGTCTGTTTGCATTGAAAAAGCTGCTGCTCGAGTAAAAAAATCTACTCGAGCAGCAGAAAGAAAGCTTGCGCTGTGTATGGTGCAACTCGCGATGATTGCACAGAGTGGCATGAGCACCTGGCACTAAAAGTCACAGTGAACCGCATTTATCTAAAGCAGTTTTTTTTGTACTCCGCCCAGGCTTACAATATTGGTTGTTGGTGTACCATTTGTCAAACATGGTGCTAAAATGAGAGGTACATTGAGAGCATATCTGAAGATAGTAGGGAGCTGAGTGGGATACCCAAATTAGATGAGAGTTGAGTTCCCCAAGTGTGCTCAATATATGTATGAGCAGAAAAAAATTGCAAAGGAAAGAGGGAGAAAAGCCAGAGAAAAGATGAGGGTGAAGTTAGAGAGAGTGGAGAGAGGGTGCTAAGTCATCAGGGTCTGCAGTGAGCACAGGGCTACTAAGTGTATACTGATGATTTAGTTCTGTCTTGGTGGGTGAGTGGAATTGCAAGAGGGGGAAGAATGTTAAGGCTGTGGGGATCCACTTTTTGTATGTATAAATCAAGTGCATTCCATAGGCAGCACAAGTGTGATGTATTATGTAGTTTCTTGTATATTATGCCGTCCGCGCTCCTGGTGGTGCATAGAGTATTTGCCATTTGTTAAAGGAGATTTCTGTGGAAGATTTCTACTCTGACAGGACTGTTTTGGAGCCCAGAGCAAGCATTAGATCTAATGCTGTAAGTCATGTGCAGAGAGACCAGTGTCAAGTGGATGTGCCACAAGGCTTAACGCCACAGTTAGGAAGGATGGTGTGAGCTGAATCTTAAAGATGCCATAAATTGTCTGATGAATTTTGGTCCAGAGGGGTTGGACCATTTTACATGTGAAAAACATATTCTAAAGTGAGCCGAGTGATACCTCACAGTGCCAGCAATTATCTGATTGTAGGATACCTAGATTATGCAATCTGGATGGAGTCCAGTATGTTTTGTGTATCACCCAAAATCTAGACTGCACAATTGCAAGTGTAAATTAACCAGAAAGGCGAATGCCAGATTCTATTCCAGGTAGCGCCTGAAAAATGTGATGTCAGGTCTTCTGGGATGTAAGGGGACCATTTTTTCCCCAAATTCTTGAGGAGTGTACTCTGGAGGGGGGGGGGGGGTCAAGTAACTCACAGATATGTGATGCGGAGTGGCCGAGCTTTTTAAGATTTCCAAGTAGGCCGGGAAGATCTGGAGTATGTGGCTTCAGTAGTGATCTAATGGCTCTTTTACATTTTGGAGAAGAACTTGATTGGGTGCAGTAAGCAAACGGAATGGGATTCAGGGATGTGCATAAGTCTCCAACGGAATTGATACCCCTTTTGGACAACTGGTCACACAAGACAGTTCTTCCATCATGTCTGCGATTATGGAGAGCGAGTAGACCAGGGGTATTTTCTAGAGGCCTCTGATGATAAGGGTGGAGCTTAGATGAGAGGGGGATAGAAAGTGGGATTCAATTTTGAGCCACGTCAGGGAGTGGTCAACTGCATCTTTAAACCACCAGTTGCCCTGAGCCGCTAAAAAGCTTTTTGGTGTTTGTGAAAATCGGTTATATTCAGACCTCTGCTGTTCCTGCTCAATTTAAGGTTGGGACTGGCTATCCTAGCTCTTTTCCCTTTCCAAAGGATATCTGAGATATGCTTGTCTATGGCTTTAAAGAAGGTGGTGGAAAGATTTATGGAACGCATGCTCAAAAGGAGTTGCTTAGTGGTGCCATCATCATTTGTGCTGTGTCCGTCCTACCCTACTAGGTTATGTGATCATGAGGGAAGATTGTAGCTCTTTCTCAAACCAGATACCAAGGTATTTAAGTGAAAAATGTTGCCATTTCAGGTCAGAGTAGCCCAGAATCGAGGGAGTACAGAGAATGCTCAAGGGAAAGATCTTAGTTTTCTAATGATTACGTTTATAGCCAGAAACTCAAGAGTATTTTTCAATTTCTGATACAATCTGAGGGATTGCTGTATCTGCACCTTAAGTGAAGATTAGAACGTCATAGGCATAGGCCACGACTAGTTGCCTGCCTGATTGGGAACGGTACACCTTTAATGTTATCATTCTGTTTCAGGAAGGAAAGAATGGGTTTGATTGCTAAAAGGAATAGGAGCGGGGAGAGTGGATATCCCTGCCTGGTGCCCTGCTCCAATTAAAATGAGTGTGATAGGTGACCATTTATTCTGACCTGCTTGGCAGCAGACCCAGATGTTATTCGCATCCAGTCTGCCTTTCGAGAATCCAGTTTGGGATGGAACGATGTTTTGATATCACCTTCTCTAACCTTCTTGCCAGGACTTTGGCTTATAATTTGCAGTCAATATTGATTAATGATATTGGTCTATAGTTTTTGACATCCTAGGCGTCCCTTCCCTCTTTAGGGATAACATCTATAGTGGCTTCAGAACCCGAGCCAGCGGAGCGTGAAATAAACGAAGGCATGTCTAGTTTTCCCCCCACTAATGTTTAACATCTGTCCAAGATGTGATATCTCCAATCTGCCTATGGATTTCCTTCAAAAGAATAGTACTTTGCTTCTATCCCAGCCTCTATGGACCATAGCTCTTGCTTTATTGCGATCACGCTAGTTTCTATCATACTGCTTAATGTTGACTCTTTGTAACCTACAGGACATCAATGAACATAGGACTTTTCTGCAATTTTCATAGTCCATTTCTGTACTTTCATCTCTTACTTTTGTATATGTTTCAGTAGACCAAATTCTACGCCAATGTAATATGGGGCGTAGTCCAGCAATGTAAACCAGTGTTTCATTCCTCAGTCATTAAGCATAGGAGTCACAGGGGTACTTTGTGGTAAGCTAGTGATCATTCGGAGAAACCTATTCTCTGCTGTGGCGAGCCTGGTCATTTTCTCAAAGCCCCATAATTTCGACCCATATAGGACCAAGCTCACCACTTTTGTATTGTAGATCTGCAACACCGGGCTTACAGGCTTAGTCAGAGATTTTTTAAATTCATTGTTTAAAGCACCAGCTAGTTGGCGATGTTTCAGTGCCATCATTTCAATGTGAGAGCCCCAGCTAATTGTTTTCCTAGATATGTGAATGCATCTACCTGCTCTTGGGGCTCCTCCCTCCAAATGTATCCTACCACTAAATGCTCTGTGGTGATTAAAAGCCATAAATTTAGTTTTCATTGCATTGAATTCTAACCCTCATGTGTTGCATATATTTTCAAAACGTGTTAACCCACACTGTAGCCCACAAGGAGTTTTTGATATGATGTGCGTTTTGTCTGCAAACATTAGGATCGGAATATTTATACCTACTAAGACTGGAGCATCTGTGGGAAAGGTAGCTGAGAATTGGGAGACTCCATTTATAAAGAGGGAAAATAGTGTAGGGGCCATTACACACCCTTGGCGAACTCCCTTTTCAACTTGGAAGGGGTCAGTTACATTACCCTGTGAGCCCCAGAGAATGTTTTGCAAAATTGTTCTCATGTAGTCGAACAATGAGAGATAGCAAGTCCGTGGGCATTCCCAGCTCCTGTAGGACCAACCATAGCTTGTTACCTGAAACTAAATCAAAAGCTGACTTTAGATCTACAAAAGCAGCATACATGCTGCCATTGCCAAACACAACAGTCCGCCAGTATATGAACAGAAAACAAAAGACATGGTCTACTGTACTGATAAGTAAATATTTTATTATGGATAGTTGTTATGGCATCAGGTGCCTGTGTATTATGCAGGTGCACCTCCAGGTCTACTGCTGTGTGCTCAACATCCCTTTTAATATTAGACAATATATCTGGTTTTTCAGCAGGAATGGAAAATTCCTGTTTTAGTGGAAGCATCATGAGCCGAAGACTTGTCAATTGTGCGCACACAACCAAAATCTAAAATGCATGTTAATGCTAAAGCCTGATGTCACGCTTACATGCGTAAGCTAAACAAATCATGCACTCAACAATATTTAATGCGTAGATGAGTTTCTTGCTAGTATTAGTCAAAGCTTGTATTCCAAGTCAATATTGTGAAGTATAGAAAAGTGTGCCTGCATCTTACTGCTGTACAGAGTAATTTCTCAGGAAACATTAGGAAAAGCAACATAAATCCATTATCATCCCTGTCCTTCACAACAGTCTCCATCTTAATGTCTGGTTCATGGAGTGTGATTCAACTTTATAAATCTATGCTGGTTTTCCTCTTTCTTAATGTGTGGTTGATGGATCATTAATCAGCATTGTAAATCCATGCCTGATTTCTGACCTAAGAATTGCACTTCCTTTAATGCTTCTTTGCCACCAACAATGTTGTCTCATAAGTAGGTTTCAAATAAAGCATCTTCAACCTGGACTCCCCTAAATAATCTCTTGTTTTAGGGATGTCCTTCAGTTTAGCATGCGAGACGAGTGCCTTAGATGTTCAATTGGCACCAGTATGTGTAGTCCCCTGATTAAAAGATGTCTATTTGGACCTGTTGAGTCACCCACCTCATCACCTTCATCAGGTGTGTGATGAATTATGGGCAAATAATTTTTCGGAGCAGTGAACATATGCTGGCATACCTGGGATCTCAATAATATGGTAAATGGTAAACACTCTTCCAGCCAGTGGACTACGTGCAATTTTGAATAATCCACAAAGGTCTTGACCTTGACTTTTTTCAAATGTGGCTGATCTTTTGGATCAGTCAGTGATAAATTACTCCAGTGGAAAAAGGGGGAGTTCCATAAGAGCTGGAAATCACCCTTTCCAACTCGAATAAAGGACATATCTGTACCACTGGCACCTTATGGATCCTTATCTGAGCCCTGTCTAAGCCAGAACTCTGGGAATTATTGTGTATGGAAGAAAGGCTGAATTATTAGGCCTTTTGTAAATTCAGGGTAAAAAGTCCTGCATTCTGTGAACAACAATGCTGTGGGACCAGCAGGCTACTAATTTTACTCTTAATGTCAGTTATTCTGGTTCAAAGTAGTCTTGATCAAGTTTATCCTGATCTCTTGTTTTGGGAATATATCTTACTCTTTGAATTGATTAGAAATCATGGGTTATACAATGTACAGCAGGTGTAAGGTCTTTCAGTTTCTTCTCATCCTAGGAAATAAATGTTCATTTCATCTAGATATAATATCACTGTGATACGTATACACCAGAGAGTTAAAAATATTAGTCTCAAGAGTTTTGTGATACTCAAACTCCTATATCCAGAAGCCCTCCAAAACTGTACTCAAGAAGCGCTTAGTGACGGTAAAGAAAGAACAAACTAAAATGGATGATCGTTATTTAATCCAAAGAACAAATTTGTGGAAAAATGTACATTATCTACTTGTTTTTCACTATGTATCTGTGATGTCTAGTTGTAAATTGCTGCTGACATCAATTGTAAATAAATCAAGATAAGTTGTAACCTCATTCATCTGTTCTGATAACTTAAATCATGTAAAGAAGCACATTGTTGAAGTTGCACAATTTCATAGTTCATCAATGTCATAATTGATTACATTTTGAGGTTAAACCCCTTCTTACCAGCCTAAGGAAGGAATACACTTTCACATCTGATGTGTTCTATGTGGAAGTTACAGATATTCCTGTATGAGAAGATACTCCTGGTAAATCATTGAACTCTACAGATATTTTGGAAAAGACAGCTAATGTCAGCATTAGCAATATAATATTTCAAAATAGAGCCACTCACCACCCATGCAGGTATTGTAGGTATCATATATTTTAATGCATGACGTTTTGCACCCAGTCAGATGTGTGGCCAATCATGCATTCAAACAATAGTCATCTGTAGCTGACCATTGTTAAATCATGAATATTCATCATTTGCCCAGGTAAATACGATGATTCTGTTGGAGATTGGGCTGAGCTGAAAGGAAGTTTACACTGTCCCCCTTTCTACCACTCATGTTGTTGTGATAGCCTCAATCCAGATCCCTATCAGGCCATTGGCGAGATGCCCATTAGCTTCTTCCCTGGCAGACTCTGCCCACTGGAAGCTTGCAGAAAAGTTGGGGAGCGGTTTTGGTTTGGAAACCAAGGGTTGAATAGGGGAATTACAACTCTCCCTGTTAACAGTTTGCAAACATTTATAAACAATAGGCAAAGAACTCAGATTTCAAAATTCCTAAGTGTATATTTCTAATAAATTATTTTGTGGTAAACATTGATTTGCAGATCAATTTTGTCACTTTTATGGTGTCATTCCTCATTTTGGGAACTTGCTTTTATATTCAGATATGTTTACGGAGATGCATTCAGCTTCTGTTTGGGAGATCAAACTCAGTTAACCTCCAGTAATGGGCTAGATATCTGGATCCCTCTGAGATGCAAACATGGTTTGTGGGCTGGGGAGGTGATAGTTCTCTCTACCTTGGATGTCGAATGCTTTTTATGCATCTTTGTTTTGTAGCCTTTACTCATTTTGAGTTAGACTTTGAATTGGTTTGCACACATTTAAGATCAGTTGCCAGATATATTTGTGATCTTGTATAATGGGCATGTTGGAAATGGGGGTCTCTAGTAGGCAAGTGTGTGCATATTTGTCCAAGTAGGGACCCTTCTTCCTAGTCAGGGTAACGGGGATACACTTCTAAAATAACCCCTGCTCATCCCCTTGGTAGCTTGGCACAAGCAGACAGGCTTATCTCAGAGGCAGTGTGTAAAACATTTATGCATGCATACGGAAACACAGTGATAACACTACAAATGGACACAACACCAGTTTAGAAAAATAAGCAAAACTTTATCTAAATCAACAAGACCAAAAACGACAAAAACCTAACATACAATACTTGTAAAAATAGTTACTGTGTAAAATAAACCTTAAATGGCAGGAACAACGTGAAAACACAGTTTCGCCGACTCTGTAGCTCCTTTTGGGGCTCCCGCGATACTGAAGACGACAGAGTTCAACAATTCCTGCCAACTGTGTCGGTACGGGTTAGCTAAATCGTTGACAGACTCAGAGAGAGTACCTTTCTTGTTGCGGCCAATGCGCGGATGCAAGTCGGTCAGGGCAACCGTCGTAATTGCTTTGTGAGATGGAAGCGTTGCAGTGTGTGGTGTCCTCACTGCTCGGTGCAGGCAGTGGCTCGTTGACAGAGTCGGTGAGAGCAAGGCTTGTGTTGCAGGGTGAGACGGTGCTCGATGGGGTCCTGGCAGGTCACGGTACGATGACAGAGCCGGTTAATGTTTGAGTTGGGCAGCGACGGAGTCGGTGACATCTGTGCAGTGTGTAGCGAAGCGGTGCGGAGTGCGGTGCTCACAGGATGTGGTGCAAGCAGCGGCTCAGTGACGGAGTCAGTGAGTCCATGGTTGCGATGGGAAGCGAGGTGGTGATCTCTGCAGTGCCTTCAGGACATGGAGTCTGCGACGGACTCGGTGACGGAGTAGATTGCCCTTTTCTTCTGTGGCGAGATTTGAACCAGCAGAACCAGAGATGGTACCCAGAAGGATGTGGTTGTCCTTGCTGTTCCTGAGACCTCTTGAACCAGGGTCAAGCTCCACTTCAAGCCCTTGGAGATACTTTCTCAAGCAGGAGGCACACACAGTTCCTCTCCTTGGCAGAAACAGCCACTGTAGGCCAACCCCAGACAGCACACAGCAAAGGGGTAGTACTCCTCCTCCAGTTTCTCCAGCTCTTCTCCTTGGCAATGGTTCCTCTTGAAGTCCAAAAGTGATCTAAAGTTCTGGGGTCTGGGCCCCAATATTTATACAGCAAAATCCTTTGTTCTCTAGTGGCAGATAAGCCCTGTGCTCAGTCAAAACCAGGTCTGTCCTCTCTGGTGCAGCTTCCTGGCAGAATTGTGGAAGGCAGACCAGGCCCATTAAGGTAAAAGGAAATCTCCTCCACCTACTCTAAATGTAGCCCAGGTCTATTCAGCCCAGCCCTGACTCATCCAGACACTCTGGAGCTACTGCACATCCCCAGCTACTCCAAAGCCAGACAGTCAATACACATTCTAGCAGAGGCACACTGGATGGCTAAGCAAGAAAATACCTACTTTCTAAAAGTGGTATTTTCAAACACAGAATGTAAAATTCACCCTCACTAAAAGATGTATTTTAACATTCTGATTTCAGGCATACTAAACTTTATTATCCTACTTTGTTCCCAGGGGTAATTATGTTTATAAGCTGTTATGAGCAAACTCCCCATTCTATCATTTGGGACCAGGTAGTCTTGCAATAGTGAAAAATGAAATTGGTAGTATTTCACTATCAGGACATGCCACACACACCAGGGCATGTCCTATCTTTTACATACACTGCACCCTGCCCACAGGGATACCTTGGGCCTACCTTAGGGGTGACTAACATGTAAGAAAAGGGAAGGTTAGGGCCTGGCAAGTGGGTGCACTGGCCAAGTCGACATGGCCGTACCAGGCTGCCCATAGGCTCTGAAATGGCAGGCCTGAGTTACATTTATAGGCTGCTTATGTGGGTGGAACAATCAGTGCTGCAGGCCCACTAACAGCATTTGATTTACAGGCCCCAGGCACACACAGTGCACTGTACTAGGGACTGACTAGTAAATCAAATATGCCAATCATGGAATCACCAATCCATTACAATAATTGACTAAGCAGGGCACTTGTACTTTGACACTGAACAGCAATTGCAAAGTTCACAAAGCATATAGACCAGCAAAACGAATCCCACCACACAGCAAAAACACAGGTGGCAAAGGCAAAAATACAGGGGAAACCCACGCCAATGATGCCAGGTTGAACAAGGCCCGTATGGAGTTATTTGTATTCCACTTGAGCTTAATTAACATCAAGCATTTACATTACACTTCTATCTAAAATGCACAATGTTGCACTTGCTGTATTTGTATCAATTCTGGATTAGGGTGCTGAATGTGTATGTTTAGTTTTTACATTGCACCTAAAAACACATACACACACGTAATTGTTATATGTAGTTTGATTTTTTTTTTTCTGACATGAACCGCTGATCCATATAGGTAAATTTGTTTTTTAGAAGAATATACTTTGGTACACTTCCATTGAATGTAATACACTTGAACACTTGAATGGGCAGAACGCTTTGAGCATATTACAAGAAGAAGTACAGGAGGGGGAACATGGTGGCTGAGAGCTCTTGCTTCTCCTGTGCATAATACCGTAATGTGGTGAAAGTATTAAATTAATTCCACAAATCTCAGAGCAGCAGAAAATAATGAGATTGCATGGGCAACTTGACAGTCCCTTCTCATAGTATGCATTGAATGCTCTATTGCCTCAGGGAAGAACGCAAGTAAAAAAACAAAAGAGCTCCAGCTCTCTACCGAATACACAGAGCTGTATGCCATAGGTGCCGCAGGTTAAAATAGATATACATTTAGAAATGCTCGGCCAGGGCCAGGATTGTTGCATAGTAAAGGGAGAGGGTTTGATTATCAGCAGCAGAGCAGGGTGATTATTTATCCCCCCCCCCCCAAAGCCACTTCAACAAAATCTCTCCCTGTGTCTATTCCAGAATAGGTTCTGTTCGAGGCAGGGAAACAGAAAGATAATAGAGTTATTAGAGATGCAGCAGGCCCACCAGGAGGGAAAATCAAAATCACACCATCTTTAGGATCTTACTTTAAGAAAGGTATTGAAACTCATGTCTATCTAATTACATTGATCTGCCTTGCAATTATGCAAAATATGGACCCAATCCACTCAGCCTATGCCAGTAGATGGGCCCGGTCTCCCTCTCTTAAATCGATTTCAGGTTCTCTCTCAGGATCCCACAGGGGAATATTTGCATAGAGGAAATTTCAATTGACCCCTCGCGAAGAGAAGATGGGAACACCGAAAAACATAGATTAAGTAGATATGGGCTCCTTACTACTGACAGTTTCGAAAGAGATTAAAGCCAAACTTGCAATTTCTAGAGAGCAAACAGGCTAAAATACAGAAAGCCTGTGAAAAGCTTGATACTAAAATGGTAGACATCCCGGAAAGATTATCCACTATGGAAGCCTTGCTTGGAGTATTAAGGAAGGAAGTTAAGAGCAATTATAAGGCGATTCAAGTCTTGGAAGCGAGGGAAAACGAGATCAAAGAGAAACTGGAATCTTTGGAAAATAACTCTAGGAGAAACAATTTAAGGTTTCTCAATGTCCTGGAGGGAGCAGAAGGTGAAAACTTGAAGGGGTTCGTCATAGACCTGATCAAAGAGTGTGTTTGGTAAACCAGCTCCCTAGACCTTGAGCAGGACATACAAAGGGTGCATCGGGATCAATTTAAAAGAAGTCCAAACAGAGAGAAATACAGGAAAATATTAATAAACTTCCGTACTTATGCAATAAAAAAGCTAATCCCAACAGAAGCCTTGAAAGCAAAAGCTTTAAAAAATGATTGGTCCTTCTCCATAAGACCGGCTATAGCAAAAATTCCTCAAAATCAGCAATGGGAGTTAGGGAAACACATTCAGGAACTGAAGTCGCTGGGTGCAAATATGTAGTTGAAAATTCCCAATGACATTAAGACTTATGTAGAACAACAAGATGCACAATGTAAAAGAGAATTCGGAGGTTGATGTTCTAATAAACCAGATATAAATGCAGCAAAATAAATAGAAAATAAAGAGGAGAGTAGAAGTTCAAGTGGTATAAAGTACTATCCTTTTTGGATACTGGGAGCGTACCCCAGTGGGGTAGGGGAGGGGCAAGCTGGGGGGGTGACACATAGTTAGGGCAGATACTGGTTTTACTAAACACAGGGTGGTGAGCCTGTGGGGAAAAAACTAAAAAATAATTGTAGTCCTCATTTTTGACAGGGATTCTGAGATGGATTGGGAAACGGTTAGGCTGGAATTATCATGGACATGATAAAGGAAGTAAGGAAGGTTCACAACATAAGGGTATTAACCTGGAACATAAATGTTATGAGGGTACCAACTAGACGAAGGAATATTTTGGGATTTCTGAAGCTTTCTGATAGTGACATTAAAATACCCCCCAGGAAACATACTTACGTCAAGAAGAATGGGGGGAAATTTTAAAGAGACATAAATGCATTAAACAATTTGCTTGCACCACTCAATCTTGTAATGTGAAAGGGGTGGCGCTTCTATTTTATTTGTTCTTTTTGCATTTGTCACCCCAAGTGGGACATGTATGCCCAGACGTGGGTCCTGTGCTCTCCATTCCACTGGAGTCAAGGTATCCTGGCTGAAAGCCCGAAACCGGTCCTAGGATGCTTGTTTCCAGTCCAGGGAGGACCTGGCCTGGCAGTTCGGGCTGGACTTTTCCCATTGGTGCACAGTGTCAAGACTGATTTGCATATGGCTAGGTCCAAGAAATATGGCCATGCCTCCAGAATAGACTTTTATTGTAGATATGAAGTTAGGGAATAAGGTAAGAAAGATCATCCATCAACCAGAGCATCTCTCAGATCATGCTGCGGTTAGACTGGAACTCTTTCTCTCGAGGTCCTCAATTCCGTCTAAATGGACCTTGGATAGAGCTTTATTAGGACAGCAGGAGATTAAAAATGCTCTGAAAAGAGCTACTGTAGTTAGATATAAAGGAAAACCCCTTGCATGTTATATGGGATGCTTATAAAGTCTTTATTCGAGGGAAACTGACTAGTAATGCTGCACATAGAAGGAAAGAAAGTAACAATAAGGTTAGAGAGTAAAAGCTGAGAATAGGAGTAATTGATAAACAGCTGGCAAATTGTGAGGACCCCGTGTAAAAGTAAACCCACAAGATAACTTTAAATAGGCTAAGGGTTTATTGGCAGAATATCTGGATTGAGTGGTGTAGAGTAGGTTGAATGCCTGCAAGTAAGCATATTATGAATACGGGAAAGGTTGTGGGAAACTTCTGGCTTGAAAGACAAGGTAAAAAAGCACTAGAAATATGATTGACAAAGTAGAAATTAACGGCACCAGAGAAAGATGTTCCGAGGTCTCTGACATTGGGAGGATGTTTGCGGGTTTTTTCCGAAATTTACATACCAACGATTCAACAGCACTAAAACAAGAAATAGAGAGTTGTTTGAAGGAAGACACTCTTCCTAGGTCAGATCAGAACAAACAGCTCCATCTTAATCAAGAAATTACTACACTAGAAGTAGATAACATTCTTAGAGGGTTCAAAAAGGGAAAGGTGCCAGGCCCTGATGGAAAACCAAATGAGCTATATAAGGCCTTAAAAGAGGAACTCACTCCGGTTTTGACCAGCTTAATAAATTTAATTCCACAATGTTGGGGGGAGAGAGTGTTTTATATATATATAATGTGAAAATAACGATAATATTGAATGAATGAATGAATGAATGAATGACACTTGTAAAGCACAGGGCTACCAAAGGCCTCCCAGCGCTAGAGACAGAGACTAAATCGAAACAAGCCAGCAGATTCAAGGAAACAGCAGAGTCTTCAGATGTTTGCGGAACAGTAGGTGGTTGGGCTCAAGCCGAATGAGGTCTGGTAGTTGATTCCAACATTTCCCCGCAATGGCGGAAAAACGCAGGTCACCGCTCCGCACCCGGTTAACTCTGGCAACAGTTGCAAGATGTTTCTTCACAGAGCGCAGTGATCTTTTTGGAAGATACCGGGGGATGATGGCACGGAGAATCGGCGGAGCGCTATCCGAGAGAGACTTATGGGCAATACACAAAGCCTTGAATTGGATTCTCTCGCCCACTGGAGGCCAATACAGAGAGATGATGTGAGGTTTAGCAGATTCACGATTATGAGCCTGCATAAGCAGTTGTGCTGCACAATTTTGGACCGTTTGAAGCTTATTGATGGTAGAACCGGGGGCGCCTAGCTAGATCACATTGGCATAATCGAGCCGCGAGATGATCAAGGCTTGTACAAGCAGTTTCCTAGCGCTGAAGGGCAGAACGGGTAGAATCTTTCTAATCATTTTGAGAATGCCATAACAGGTCCCTGCTACCCTGCGCGCCTGCTCCCTAAAGTTCAGGTTGTGGTCCAGCCATACCTCAAGACTTTTAATATGATCTTTAGGGGGTGGCATAGTACCAAGACAATTTGGCCAGAATATGCTGGTCTCCGGGGTTGGTGGACTTGCCCAGAAACATCAGTTCCGTTTTAGCAGCATTCAGTTTTAGAAAAGAGCCATCCATCCACGCTGACACTTTTTCCAGGCAATTTGCCAGGCTGGTCTTATTGTTGTCCGAAGGATTGAGGGAAACAATCAACTGGGTGTCATCAGCGTAGGTGATGATTCTGACCCCAAAGGGCTTGACCACCCCGGCCAGGGGGCGCATGCAGACATTAAAAAGCGTGGGGCTCATATTAAAGCCTAAGAAAAAAAAAATGTTATGAAGATTTTTTTTAATGTGAATTGTATAGACCAATATCTTTGCTTAATAACGATTAAAAGATACACACACAAATACTAGCTAAGAGATTGGAAAAGTAATAGGAAATATTGTCCATAAATCCAAAAGGGCTTCATGAAACAGAGACAGCTTTACAAGCTCACCCATGATTTGGTGAGCACAATAGATGTGGCCATGGTAACAAACGCTCCTCTGACCATCATAACGGTTGATGCCGCTAAGGCTTTTGATAGAGTTAGTTAGCCATTTCTATATGAAGTCACCAAGAATCTTGGGAGTCCCTAACTGCAGCAATATGGCTCTGATTTGGAAATCTCCCCTCCATGCTTACAAGATGTCCTAGCTACCCCGATGCAGATTGCAGGAATAGAAATATGGGGCAAGCTGTTGGAAGAGGGCTCCCTGAGCTCTTGGCACTATTTATCCAAAAGTACCAACAACAGGCTCTCTAGGTTTAAATACCATCAACTAGCCAGCTGATCCGAGGACAACTTAATATATGGATTAGAACAGAATGGAGGAGGAACTACGGAGCGTTCGGATACATAGAAAGGAAGTATCCAATTGGTGCTGGATCCTGGTATGAGGTAAAGATGGCCCTCCAACTTTGCCAGAGGAGAAATGGAAAGCGGACCTGCCGTCATCAGAGATTCTACACCTATGGCTACTATCTATGTCTACATTATGATCAATGGTGAGATCTACAACCCTAAGGAGAAACCATTTGTTCACCATGTACAGGGTCTATTGGTCTCCAAAACAACTCTCAAAGCTGGGAGGTCAGAAGAAGAGATGCTGCCCAAAATGTGCCTTGTAGAATGCAGATCATATCCATCTTGTATGGCAGAGTCCAGGTATTCAAATCTTCTGGCATGAAGTGGATAAGGCGTTAACAGAAATATTGAGAAAAGATATAGAGGTAAGCCTCCCATTTGTTATTTTCGGGATTTTAGAAGATGGAGGGTCTGATCAAAGATAAGGGAAGCTACAATCTCAGTTACTTTTTATGCTAATAATTATAGCATGCAGGTAAATCTGTAATAAATGGATATCTAACACTTCACCTACTTGCACAGATTGGGTTGAATCGGCAAAACACATTGGCAGGATTAAATGTGTAAATTGTCCTAAATAGAGGATAAAAATGTGGGAACACCTTTTTTTTATTCCTCAACAAGTTTTGGTTAATTAAATGATGATAGTCTAAGGATTAAAGACAAACTTCAACATAAGAGGAGTTGGGCAGTGGCTCCCGCAAACCATCAAAAAGTTGTTTGAAGGAGACTAAACGAAGGATGTCAAAACCCTCAGATGTTTTAATTCCACCTGGTGGTTCTAAAACTGTACCTCACGCCTACTGACGTATATGATGACTAAAAACAACAAAAAATGAAAGCTTTGAGCATTTGCTGAATTTCTGGTTGATGGCTTTTTTTCATATATCTAGTTTGATGGGTCTGCTGGAGAGAGGATAAAGCAGGAAGCTGCAAGGTTTTGCTGTTTTCAGTCTGATGCCCTGGAGATGATCAAAACCAAACAACAGAAGGAGCCCCAATTCAACCTATTCATGCAGGTATGTCTTTCTGCTTATAGTCCCTATCCTGCCCAACAGAATATCTGTTTAAATCAATGACGTTTGTTCAGGGTTTGTAAGGTCTTTGTGTAAAATAAGAAGTGATTATATCCTGGAGGCCTTTTGTTTACTTTAGCATTTGAGGTCCAAAATAAATGAAAAGTTGCATACTTTTTCAGCATTAGATCCACGCAATTGTGATACTTTTAACATACCTGCCTATCTTCATTTTGGGTGCCACAATTCTGCCAATGAACTGAAAATGCTTCAGAACTGTCCCAGGAGACTATTTCCAAAATCTTTTCTGCAAGTTTTATGACAGGAGTTCTTGAAGTGATATTTGCTCTTTTTAGAGCATTTTGTGGCTGCTGCTGCTATTTGTCCAAGTTTCAGCTTCTATAACTTTGTTCAAACTTCTACTAGGTTCATTTTCGATCCATTAAGCAGCACTTTGTTTCTGTAGCTGACAGTAAGTGAGACATTTCAGTGTTCTTTTGTTTACAGTGCACTGCTTGCTACTGTAACTGATGAGCAGGAGAATCAATGAATGATACAATACTGGAACAAAGTTCTGTGCTACAATTGCAGTTCTCCAGCGGTAATATATTTGAGAGAGTCACATGTAAGCCCTCCTCCTCTCTGGCAGTGTATGTACGACACACATACTTGGAGGTTGGAGGGTGTCTGTGGAACGTGTGGGACGATAGGTGGAGGTTTAAGCAAATAAACTTGATTGAACAAACAGAGACACTGTGCAGTCAATAGTGCATACATAATTAGATAATAATTGTACCCCTAGGGAATGTTGGAGCACAGTGGTCGAGAGTACACATGTGGGCTAACATTTTTATATAAGAAGTGGGGGAGCCCTCGGTGTTAGAAATGTTGTACCTCCTCGCAGATTATGGAAATTTCCCTCAAAGAAATGCGAGGAAAATGTGTCATTTTATCCAAAGTTTTTGTTTGCTGGGAATTCCTGGGAGGAAAGAGTAAGAAGATCCACTCAAGTCACACCACCCTGGTCTTCCCTTGGTGTCTAGATTTCAGAAATGTCTGGGTTTAGTAGGTTTGCCTGGGTAGCCGGATGCATTTCTTGGCAAAAATTGTATATTTCCACATTGGTTTTTGGGGTCTTTCCTGTCACTGGAAATCGGCCCACCCACACGTGTGTTATTGATTTTATCAGAAAATAGTAGAGCTTTAATTATTATCACCTGAATTAATCTCCAATTTTTGGCTGCTAAATGTAAGCTAGCGAGCAAGAAAGAATACATTTTGCGTAATGCCGTCTTAATCACTTGATAGTAAAGGTAACCTCAAATTCAAAGTTGTACAAATTACCACTAATGCTAAACTAAGTAGCTTGTGCATATTTAAAAAAAAATGTCTAGGTTTATTACATACCCATTTTTCATTCATTAGATTTTAGCATGTTAATTAAAGCATAGTTCGTACACAATGAAAACTCTTTAGAAACTGCAGCTGACACATCAGACCGGGGAATTGCTTGTTTTTTAGGACAACCAACAAATACTGTATATTCTTGTGAACTGAAAGTTATATTACTTTTGTAACTCGGCCTTGGGGGTAAAAATTGAAGATGAAAGGTCACCCATTTCTGTTACTTCCCTTTATTTTTTTTATTTTTTTTATTTCATCAATAAGTTATTTTAGGAAAAGCTTGAGCAATCTGGGTAAATTACCTCCTGCTGAATTCCAAATTGTGTCTATTTTTCAGAAATGTAGTTTTATGTGTTCACACATGGGTTTCAAACTATTTCCATCAAGCACATCAAGTAGGTAGAAACAACAAAAGGAAAATAGGAAAAATTGACTGCTTCTTAGTAAAATACAAAAACTGTGTTTAAAATGATTTTTTTCAAACCTGAAAGCTGGAAAGATAGCAATCTTAGCAGAGCAAACCTTTTGATGCCATTTTTATAAGAAAACTGATACGCTTTCTTACACAGCACTGTTCTCCCAGTTTTTCCCATTTAAAGAAACAAACAATCTTTCTTTTGGTTATTTTCTTAGTTTAGCTACGGGGGATCCTACATACCCTGGATATCTTTTGAAATGTGGCAAAGAAAATTTGGCTTGGATCCCTTTTGTAGAAAAAATGTATGAAGGCGTAAGCACGAAGTGCCCCAAACATCAAACAAAAAGATTCAGAACTAGAGCTACTGGTTGCCTCAGTAGCTAAAGAATGAAGCTTCTGGATGTGGTTATTGATCTAGGGCAGTGCTCTTAACCTTTTGACTTTTGTGAGCCCCCACTTAACAGTTACTGGACCTGGGAACCCCCACTGAGTCAGTAGTGGAAGCCTTTAACCCTGGCATAAACAATTTTGAAGGTTTGAACGTCAAAACAATACACAAAAATTCAGCAGCATTCATTGAACCAATACACAAATTCTATAATATTTTATTAAATGAATATAAAAAAATAAAATAAATCATTTTAATAGTATAGTTGGACTTTTCTAAATTTAACTGAGATCACCCATCTTCCATACTATGTTCTTTTTGATGCATTTGCACTGCTCCTGTGAATCACACTGTGGACAACTACCTAATTTTTAACCTCTAATTTCAAATTCCTTCACTTTTACTGAACATTTGAAAATGTTCAGTTTCACATTTTGCATCTTTATTTATACACACTGTATTAATGTTAATAATTTTTAATTTTCTAAGCAGTCACGGGCTGCATGATTAGGCTTCACAGATCCCCACTCGTCTCTGGATCTCCGGTTAAGAACCATTAAACTAGGGTATCCGTGCAGTCTCTGTCCATGTTTTCCTGGGAGCTGGTATCACGGTAAAGACTCAAGTGTATTGATTTTTTTCAACCTTACATCCGCACAATCTTCTTAATCATTACATCTAATTCTTAATGTAAATGAACATGCAGACAGTATTACTTTCCTTCAGCTTGGGAACATTAAAATAAACATGTTCACGCAAATTCTCCAAACTTCGGTATGTTTTCTGTTGCACAGTTTCCTTAGATGTCTAAGGGCATTGGTTTTAAATATCAGGACAGGATTAATGAAATAAAGAATTGTGGTTTGAACTACAAAGTGAATTGATACTTTAGGTAAAATACGTAAACGCCATAAAGAGGCAAAACTGGCCTCACCACTCCTTCCGTGAGTGTCTTAAATTAAATAGCAAAATTCCAATACGTTCAACTTGTTCCCACCACCTCAACCGCAAATGTTGATGGCATGAATCCAGAATGGGTTTCGTTTTGTCGTCTCAAGAGCAATGTCAGTCTTGTCAACTGTTTAAAATATATCTATCTATATATTATAATTTTCATCAAAGTAAGCATAACATATAAAATCAACAAATGTCATACTACATGTTGTACCCAACACATTGTCATTTACAAGTCTAATATGGTCCTTCTTTCACACCCCGTTTTGTAGATAGTGAGGTCGCAAGTGCACCATCATGAACTTGCTTAATGCAATTGACAATTTCAAATATGACACAGATCTGTAGTATCGATACATGCTTGTTTCTCGTTTGTTGCCCTACCCACCATTCCCAATGTTGGATTGCAAATAAGCCATCAGTGGCCCCCAATAGTCCTTTGGCCTTGACTTCATTGGCTGCTCCTCAGCATACAGTTCCAGTTGTGTCTTATATTGTGCCTGTCAGGCATCCAAGACACTTTTGTAGGGCTAGATGTACTCTTCTGAAGCAATGCCACTCTACATTTTGCTAGTAATAAGCTTACTGACAAGATATTCCGATTTAGTGACCGTAAGTCTCTCAGCAGTCCCAGTAGGCAGATCGCTGGCTCGCACTCCACCCTCGCCCCAATCCTATCAGATAGTGTGTCTGTGACGTGAACCCAGTATTGCCTCACTTGTGGATATGACAACGCAGATGTATAAAGTCTGCCTCTTTGGCTCGCAGCGTACACAGTTCAAGTCGCCCTTTATCACATACTTATATTACTGCATCGGGGTACAATACATTTGGTACAAGAACTTCAACTGAATTACCCTCAAATTACAATTTGAAGTAAGTGTGCTTAATTTCCCACAACAAAACCTCCAATACTCTTCCCCCATGGGCTGTGGTAACACCGCATTCCATTTTGCCAATACTTTCCCACCTCCCAGTGTCCCATCCTTCTGTGCTGCAGCATTTAGTTTAGTAATAAGGTGTTAGCGCGTCGCGCTGGTGAGCAGTACCTGTAGTGTCATGAGCGTTAGTGGTTCTCTAGGAAAGTGTGAATTGTGTACGTGTATAGCTGCTCAAAGTCGGTAATATAGGAAGACAAATAATGTGGTGTTTGCCCACAGAACTGTCTCATTGGGTAGTGTTAGGAAGTTGCTATTTGTGTACAAATCGCCATAGTGTGTAGTCCTGCCTCCCGTAGCATCTGGAGCAATCCATCCTCCTGTGTCACCGTTATGTCTGTATGGTGTAGTAGGGGCACTGCAGGGGCATCCAACTAATTCTTCCCAGCTCGTCTAGCCAAAGTGTACCAAGCCATCAATGTAGTGTGTAAAATGTTTATCTCATTTTGGGACATCCCATTACACTTCTGTGGTAGGATGGCCCTGAGTGGGATCGGAGCAGCATCATGTTGATCGCTACATGAGGTGTGAAATCATGCCGTGTACCAGAAGTGTGCGAAATGTGCCTGCGCGCATTAATGATATAGCTTAAAATCTGGGGCACAGAATCCTCCGTCCACGTTTGGGAGGGTGAGGACCTCCCAGCTGATCCTCGGCTTCTTCCCCGCCCATACCAGTGTGACCAACAGGGAGTGCAACTGCTTAAAGAAGGAGTTGGACAGCACTATTGGAATGTTATTAAATAGGTTTAGAAACTGTGGCAGTACCACCATTTTTATGACTGCTAGTCTAACCGCCAGGGAGAGCGGGTGGGTCGTCCAGCGCGCAACAGTATCTTCCAATCTGGACATTTCCTTCCCGCTATTCTCACATTTCACAATGTTAGGGTGTCTGTGCACCCATACCCATAAATATTTGACAGGGCCTTTCTCCCACTCCAGCAGGAACCCAATGTCGCAGCGTTGTGTAATAGGTGTTCGCGGGAGGACTATGGATTTCGTCCAGTTGATACACAAACCAGAGTAGTACTCCCATTTTATATACTCTCTATTTACCAGGGCCAGATATGCCAACAGTTCACTAATATACAGCACCGTATCTTCTGTATATAGTGAAATATTCAAGGGTTATAGATGAAATCTAAGGGAAGTAAGGGCATGTTTCTGCTGAATAATGCAGGCAAGCAGCTCCATGGTAAGCACGAATAGTAGCAGTAACAGGGGGCAATACTGTGACGCCCTCCTACCGACACTCAAAGCATGTGATGTGTGACCATCGACACGCACCTGTGCTGCTGGGCACTCATATAAAAGGCATATCCATCTTAAGAACGCCTCTGGTATCCCTATGCTGCCTAATACCACAAACATCTATATCCACGCAATAGAATCAACGGCTTTGGCCGCATCTAATAGAACCGCCGCCTCCAAGGTGAGTTCCACTTGATGTAATAGTGCAAAGATAGTGCGTAGGTTGTGTGTAGTTGACCGAGCCGGTAAAAAGCCAGATTGATCTGATAGCACTAACTGCGATATCAGGGGCTGTAGGCACACTCCAATCACCTTGGCTAAAATGTTGGCATCTATATTAATGAGAGATAGTGGCCTATAAGATTTGTACCGCTCCAGAGCCTTGTCTGGTTTAGCAACGTCACTATCAGTACTTCTCTCAGAGATGGCGGTAGAGTGTGGCTAAGGTAGGCTTCCTCATACACTGCATGTAGCTGCAGAGCTGGCACGTCGGCATGCTCCTTATTAGAACCCCCACGTAATTCCATCTATAGCTGGGGCCTTCCCATTCGGGAGGGCACGTATGGCTTCTCCGACGTCTTCCACAGTCACTGGCTGAGCTAAGTATTCTCTCTGCCCTGGCGAAAGCCATGCCAGTGTCACCCTCTCTAAATAATGGCCAAGCTCAATCAGTGATGCCTAGCTGCGTGGCTCATATAGACTTGCATAAAATCTCTTGAACTCCTCCAGTATATCTGAGCTGGAGTTGAGTGCGACCCCATCATCATTCACCAAGTAGACAATGGAGTCTCTGCCTTTCTGTGCCTTTAGGTTTTGCTCAAGGCTTTGCCTAGGCCTCCCACCTTCAACGTACGTACGTGAGAGGTGATGCTTAGAAATGAATCGCGCCTCTTGTTCTGCAAGGGTCTCAATTTTGGTCATGTGTTCCCTAATAGAAGCCAATCTGGCCTATTTTGGCTGGCATTCATATTCTCTCCCCAGGGAATTAAGCTCATCTTTAGTGTTTTTTAGCTGCTTACGAATTGTTTTCAGTACCCCCACTTGAGTGCCTATACATGTCCTATGTATTGTTACTTTAAAGGCTTCCCACAGAGAGCCCCAGCTTGATACTGAGCCGATATTTAATGCAAAGTACTCTACGATCGCTTTCCACACCTCCTCCACACCTCCTCTATGAATGCCGCAGCTAGGAGTGCTGCTGGGAGAAAAGGCCAAGTGAGCGGTGTGGGAGTTACATGCGCCAGTCGCATAAGGACTGGCAAATGGTCTGATAAAGTGTTAGGTAAGTAGCATGGATCTTCTACCCACTGCAGACCTTAGTAGATATAAGCCAATAGTCCAATCTTGACCATATGCCATGTACAGAGGACACAAATGTGCCCTCCTTCTGTGTAGGGTGTCTTAGTCACCAGGCATTGACCAGCACATATTTTTCCATCCCACTCTGGATCACCATAGCTGCCTGCTTCCCATGCCAGCCGGTGTTTGCCGAGCGATCTTCTGCAGGGTTAGGTATGTGTTGAGGTATGCATTGAGATCCCCTGCCCAGAGGATATGGGTCGGCGTAGTGGAAAATATCAGTCTCCAGGTGTTAACTAGTATCCGTAGATGGTAACTTGTGTGACAGCAGTGACAGTTATCGTCCTATGTGCAATTAATAGCCGGCCCTGGTCATCCGCATAATGAGCGTGAAGGGTACCATGTTCTTGACCAAAAGTAGTACCCCCCCTTTGAGTATGTAGAATAAGAGGAGGCTAGCTGGCATGATGTCCAACGGACACCTATAGTGCTGTCTGATCGCCTATCCAAATGTGTTACCTGCAATATAGCCAAGTGTATATTATGCCTATCTAGAAACCGGAGCACTAGCCTAACCTTACGGGGATTATTGAGCCAAGTACATTCTATATATTGACATTTATGCTATCTCCTGCTCACCGCCATGTAGTCATTTCCCTGAAATGGGAATGGTACATGGGCTTCTATGCTGTACTCTCTGCGTATCATGGAGAACGATGTATGTTTTGTGTGGGTATACAAGATTCGAACATCCCAACATTCTTCCCCTCCCACTTCAGCTACTCCAACTGGCCAAAGACATCCCCAAAAAAACAATGAACATATATAGTTTCACAGTTTAGCATTACACTCAATAACAAATAAATTGTAGCACCATGTGTTAGACTCATCTGGGGTGCTCCCTCACTGGTATTCACCAGGTTCCCAGTCCCCATTCAGGTGTACGGAGGTAGCCGGGTTCACAGGATCATAGATATGCATCTTAAATCAGCTTGGATGTCGGCAGCTTTAACGTTGTCACAACACCATGCCGGTAATAGCTGCCACTGCGGCTGCAGGCAGTCGCTGAGTGTCTATAAGTAGCTCCTGGTGAGGCCTAATGCTTAGTGTAGCCCATCAAATTTCTTTGTCTTCTGCATTTGTTGTGCCCTGGGCATGTTTACCAGGTGAGAGTGTCTTCAGGTATTCCTTGGCCGCTTTAGGCATCGTGAAGATTTTCTGCTCACCTCAGTGTTCCACATAATGTAGGCATGCCGGGTCCAACATGGAATTGGAAATGTCTGCTTCTTGTAGCTAGTGCTTGATTGGTAGAAACACCCTTCTAGCCAAAGAGAAATCAGGCTAGAAAGTGAATTTGTTTCTTTGGTATTGGACTTGGCCCTTTTCTCGGGCCAGCCAGAGGGCAGCATCCCTATCACATGAATTCAAAAGCTTCACTATGATGGAATGCAGGTGAGTCCCAGGCAAAAGGCTGCGTCATGAATGCACGGTGTGCTCGTTCTATCACCAGCAGTTGAGATCAGTTCTTGGCACCAAATATTGTCACCAGCATACTCTCAATATAAGTTTCTATTTTGACAGCATTTCTAGATCCTGGGACCCCAATTATGTGTAAATTATTGTAGCAAGAGAGAGCTTCCAAGTCCTCGTTTTTTGCTTGAATAACTGCCAAGACGTGCTTCATGTTCAGGCTTTTCGAGCTGAATCTTGTCTTTGACCTTAGATATCCTCTTTTCTGTTTCTGCGATGCGTGACAACTGCCAGGAGTGTTGCTTCTAGGGTGTTCCCTTCTGCCATCCCGGTGGGCTGCCCCCCCTCCAAACCAGTATCCGAGGGTTGTTTCTCAGAGCCTCTTGTCTTGCCTGCTGCTGGTCTGCCTCCCCTACTGTGAGCACTCACGATCGTTAGCTTCCTAACATAGGCAGCTGCCCGTGCAGTGGGACCTAAAAGAAGGTAATCCTATGCGACTGTGGCAGCGTTGCACACACCCCACCCGGCCCGGAGTCGTGATGCCTGTGGTGTCAGCTGGTGATCGCATATGACGCCAATATCGCCCAGGTGGGAATGCGAGATGTGGGAGAACTCACTGCACTGTTCCGGAATTGCACCAGTCCTTAATCACACTATTGATGCATTTCAACTCTCTTGTCCCCATATTTAGACACAGTCAGATAGTTTAGCTGGAAACTGCAGGCCTCTGACGCTCCTGTCTCAAGCACCAATGTTTGCTGTACCACAGCACATTACCATGGGTGTCCTCGTTTACCACATTATTTTCCCCTTTGGAATGGGGTTTAGCCATGTATTATGTAGAATAGGGGTTTTCTGCAGCGTGTGTCGAGGCCTTCTCCAGTCATCACATACCACCCAGCATGGGTTCACCACGCCATACCACTCAGCATGTATTCACCACATCTACAGACGCCGACCACGCTGTGCTATTTTCAACTGTTTGCGGCCTGCCGTGGTTCGAATGCATAGCTCCCCATGTCCACACCGGATGCCTGTCCTTACGGCAGTGTCCAAGGTCACACCACCGCCCGTATGTCAGCGTGGTCAGTTAGTATCCTTTGAGGCGGCCGCTTCTGCTAGGCCGAGCCCTGGCCTCAATTTGCATGTGCGGACTGTGAGGTCGGCTTGTATCCTACCACCGAGGCATGCCAGGGGGGAGGCACCGCCAGTCCAATCCTGCTTACCTCCGCTGTAGTTCTTGGTGTGTGTATATATAGATATATATATATATATCTTTATTCTGAGTCATAAAAGAACATCCATAAAAGCAGTTACAAAGATATATAAATAAGAAACATAGTACAATACAAGATAAAATATTATACACATTTCCAGTTCCATTTAAAAAAATAAATAAGTGGTTACTTAAAACTTTCTTTGAATTCATATAGTTAAAAGTTTAGGCACATAATCCATAATTACATAACTGAAAATTTTTAGTTATCCTTTATGTGTTTACTTCTGCCGATATTCATATCCTCCTTAATGCTCACTAGGTTGGAGAAACTATGGTGGTTTTCTTCCTTGCATAAAAAATAGCCCATAGAAATGATGACATCTACAGCAAACCTCTAATGTTTGTAGTGTTTGCAAGAAGAGGTATGCAAGGCGGCATTGTACGTGAGACATATGTCTAATGAGCAGGATAACATATTTTTTCCTATGCGCGGAGTAATACTTACAGAATAACACCACATGCATAGTATCTTGAGGCATTTTATCGTCACAAGGACAATTTATCAGTTTTTGTTACCAGTCATTCATATTAGGATAAGTTATTAGCCTACGATGTAGGCTAATGTAGATGATCGAGGAAGCAGATAGCTCCTGCAAAGAGATCTTTAAGATTGTTAAAGAATTCACCTCTCCCTCCTGCTGCACTTCTGCATCTGCTTTCTCGGAACCTTGGGTCATGGAGCTTGCAGTATTTTTTACTAATAAAATACGTACTATCCAGTCAGCGTTGCAAGGAACCCAGATCATCTTGAGCACAGGTTCAGAGGTCGATGGCCTTTCCAACCCCTGGTTATGCCCACCAGCTATGCATATGGATGCTGTGGGCCCTACCCTGCACTGTTTTCCCTCTTTAGAGCCTCAGGCCTCGCTTGACCTTTTGTCTAGCCTGAAATCTGGCTCTCCTCTGGACCCTTGTCCCGCCAAGTGTCTTGCGACCCTGGCACCTGCCCTTAATCCGATCATCAACCCTCTCATTAATGCATCTTTGAAGTCGGGCAAAGTCCCCTCCTCCTGGAAACAGGCCTTAGTTCTTCCCCTCCTTAAAAAACCAAATGCAGATGCTAAACTGCATTCTAATTATAGGCCAATCTCGCTGCTTCCTGCCCTGGCCAAGATCACTGAAAAGTGTGTTCATACCACCCTTACCAACTTTGTAGAGGGCAACTCCCTTTTACATCAGTCACAGTCTGGATTTAGATCTAACCTGAGCACCGAGACCGCTCTTCTTGAGGTTACTGAGATTGTGAAGGAGACCCTCGATAGGGGTGGAAAGGCCCTGCTTATCATGCTTGATTTGTCGGCGGCCTTCGACACCGTCCCCCACGACCTCCTCCTAATTAGACTCTGGGAGATTGGGCTGCGGGGTACGGTGTTCGCATGGTTTCAGTCTTTTTTGGCCGATCGGACACAAACGATCTGGGCTCCCCCTTTCTCCGCCCGGATGCCGCAGCTTAAGGTAGGGGTCCCGCAGGGCTCCATACTGAGTCCTTCCCTCTTTAATATCTTCCTTACACCTCTTGCGGCACGGGTGGAGGAGCTAGGGGCCCAGATCATATCCTATGCGGATGACACACAGCTCCTGTTTACTTGTGACAGGGGCTGTGACTTCGATGGAGCAGCCATTCGGAAGTGTTTGGAGTTTGTGTTTGACTGGTTTGGGAAAAATGGCCTCAAATGCAACTCCGACAAATCCGAGATATTGTTCTTTGGCTGTCCTGCAGACCCACGTTGGAAGCTATGGTGGCCTTCGGCCATGTCTCCCCCTGCCAGCGACTCGGTCACAGCGAAGAACCTGGGTATGATGGTCGATAACACTCTTTCCTTTAAAACCCAGGTTGCTGGCTTGACTGGGAAGTGCTTTGCCATCTTAAGGATGTTGTGCAAGTTTCTGCCCTATTTATCTTTGGAGCATAAGAAAATTACGGTGCAAGCATTAATTGGCTCGCGCCTAGACTACGCCAACATCCTTTACTTAGGTCTTCCTGAGTATCTGCTGACTCGTCTGCAGATAGTTCAAAATTCTGCAGCCAGGGCAATCTTCGGTTTAACTAGAAGATCTAGGGCCAGCAATCTCCTTGTCTCTCTGCATTGGTTGCCGATTCGTAAGCGTATCTTCTTCAAGACCCTAACTACAGCTTTTAGGGCGCTTCACAATTTCGGCGCCGAATATCTGCAGAGAAGGGTCAATTTCTATCTTCCATCTAGACCTCTGAGATCTGCTGCCCAGGCCAAGGCTATCGTTCCAACAGTGAAGCGTGCTCGCTGTGGAGGTCGCTCCTTTAGTTACCTTGCACCCCGCCTCTGGAACACATTGCCCTTGACGTTGCGGGTGTGCACCAATCTCTCGGTTTTTAGGAAAGGACTTAAAACCTATCTGTTTGCTTTGTAATGCTGTTATTGTTAATTCTGGTTATGTTTTCTGTTGTGGCTGTTTGTGTGCTGCTGGTATTTGGTGGGATGATCTTCAGCGCCGGGACGCTCTTTGGAGCAGCTGAGCGCTCTACAAAACAAACAGTAACATAACATAACATAACATAACATGTATGTCTAATCTAAAACGTGTAAGTTTAAACCTATGTCGAGCATTTAAAACATATTTCAAATACGGTTGAATACTGAAAGTAGTTAAAATCAATTGATTTTTTAAAACACTAGATTTACAGATTTCATTAATCAATTTTAACGAATCCAAATGGCCCATAGCTGCCAATTTCAAAGCCTTCCTACTGATCATGCCCAATAATTCCGTTTTTTCAAAATACTCGGGCTTTCCCATATCTCGTAAAAACCTTTGAACATACGTTAACCATTCTATACTGGAATACCGGGCTGATTTTAAGCAATCACTAATTACTGCCCGATTAAAATCCGTATGGTCTGATGTCCAAATTTTGTGCCACAGTAGGATGGGTTCTACCTTGATCATATCTGTAACATAAGGGCCATCAAGTTGCATATACTGAAGTGCTTTTTGGGGCTGCCAGCAAATATTTTAAGAAATCATTTTCTGCCACCTGAACACCTTGACACTTCTTGTGTCCCCATATACCCGCCCCATACAAGGCTATGCTGAGACACTTTGCTTTGCAGATCTTCAGCATCATCGCGGGTGGGTTAGATCCTAACCGCATCGCAAAAGATCTAAGGGCCCAGCAAGCCTTGACAAACATTTTCTGTCTATTGTCTGCTTCCTGTTTCCAAGAGTTAGCCTTATCAAATAAAACCCCCAGGTATAAGAAAGTGTCAGTGAACTCAATCTTCGTAGTAGATATCGTTATTTCCCTACATTTTGTGAATTTGTTCCCACACTTCATTACATATGTTTTTGACTGGTTCACCTGGAGGCTCAGTGCACTCATATAGTCAACTAATCTAGTAAGCAGCTGCTGCAGGGCCAAAGGGGTACGGGCCATGAGGACTGCATCGTCGGTGTAGAGGAGGGCCGGGACAGGGCGCACGCCTATTTGTGGAAGGTCTTTAACATGTGTCGCTAGGTCCTCCCCCACACTATTAATATACAATGAAAAAAGAAGGGGAACCAATACGCATCCCTGTCACACAACTCTTTCCATGCCAAATGTTTCAGTGCATTCTCCTCCAGGACCATATCTCACCCTGGCTCTACATCCCGTACAGAGGTCTCGCAAAAAGGTAATAATTGGGATCTGTACTCGCAGGTCTTTTAACTTTAGCCACAATTTTGTTGTGTATCACACAATCAAATGCTGAGGAGAGTTCGACGAATGCTAAATACAGCATCCCCTTCCTCATCCTCACGTACTTTCCAATTATTATGTTCAAATTGAGGCATTGTTCGATTGTGCCAAGCCCTGGGCGGAACCCATATTGAAAATCAGACAATTTCTGATGGGTTTCCGCCCAGTCCTGTAACCTCTCCAGTATTATCCTTCTCTCTATCTTTGCTAGGGAATCACTGAGCGAGATAGGCCTATAACAGGCGGGGTTTAATCAATCTCCCTTTTTATAAATTGGGACTATAGTTGACTCTCCCCATGATGTTAAAAGACCTGTCATGCATATTGCCTTCAGTACTATAGTCAATAAAGGATCCCACAGAGTGATGTTACTTTTAAATAAATCTACTGGGATGGCATCTGGTCCTGGCGCTTTGCCATTTTTACTCGTTTGGATTGCTCTGGTGACCTCCTCCAATCTGAATGGATCGATCAATGATGTTACATGGGGGTGTAGTTCTTGGTGTCCGCTCCGCTTCACGAGGCTACCAGCAGGCTCCACACCAAGACTCTGGCCTCAGTCTCCTGTTCTGATGAGGTGATCCAGGAGCTGCGGCGTACCAGGCGCTGATCCTGAACTCCCGGCCCAGCCGTGCCGAACTCTCCTCCACCTCTCAGTTTTGTGCCGCACTGCCCCACTAAATTATTTTTCATAGACCTCACCAGGTGATTCAGGGCAGCGAGGGGGCACCGCCAGTCCGGTCCAGATTACCTCCACTGTAGTTCTTGGTGTCCGCTCCACTTCACGAGGCTACCGGCAGGCTCCACACCGTGTCTCTGGCCTCAGTCTCCTGTTACGACGAGGTGATCCAGGAGCCTCCATGGCACAGGCGCTGACCCTGAACTCCCGGCCCAGCTGTGCCTATATCTACTCCGCCTCTCAGTTTCATTGCTTAACGATAACAAGAACTTTCGATCCATTAGTCCTTTTTGCAAGTCTTAGTTTCCTTATCTTGCCCATCACTTGAAGAGAGAAATGTCCTTTGGGGTCTTGAGGGTAATACTTTGTATGATGTGTAGTATAACTGATTTAAGCGTGTATTGTCGTCATTTTATATGTATTGTCTCAATAAGTGTTGTTTCTTTACTACAGGAAGCAGAAAGCAGCCCTGACTGTGAACGACTTCAGCTCAAAGACTTAATTGGCTCAGAGATGAAGCACCTGACAAGCTATCCCCGTCTGCTGGATAACATAATCAAGCACACAGATGGTATGGTTACCAAAGTATTTACTCTGGATATCTAAGTACCAATCACAGAATTCCTTTCGGAATGCGGCCTATTTTAAAAGCTATAGATTGGATGAGTGATACAGAATCACTATTACTGTTGCTATGCAAAAGGTATGTTTATTGCCCTCCCTTTGTACAGGAGAAAAGGAGAGTAAAGCCTTATAGCCCACAGCTGAGGGCTATACCAGTTGTTAAAGGCTCTGATCCCAAGTTATAGCCTGTATCGGTGGGGGAGTGCCTTTACCAACCGGTATAGCTGAAGACAGAAGGGCTTTAAGGCTATTAGAACATTCTACCCACTATGGATAGAATGTTCTAAATTAAAAAGAGAGAAACATAAAGACAAATATTGCGATGTTTGAGCAGAAGGCTTATACTAGCCATAATAAGCCCAGAGCTACTCCATTGTTGTCAATCGAGCTCCCAACGTTTCAGTTTTGAATAAACATTACAGCCTCCACAACACTTTTTTTGTTATTTCATTGACGTATTGTTCATGCATCCCTAACCATTGCTTGAAGGTGTGACTCGCAATAATGATTTTCTTCATGGGGAAGTTATTAATAAAATAATCTAAGAACTCACTTGCGTTTAAGGTTTTATTCAGCCCATTTCCTTTCAATTTGGGTTGCAAATCTATGCCTCCTTTGAATGGCACCCTGTACTCCACTTCTGTCAGATTATTTGTCCGCTAATTGAATAGGAGTGCTAGATCCTAGGTTTTGCCCGGGTCTGTATTTTGGGAGCATATTGGGGTGTTCTGGTCACCCCAGCTAGTAGTGACATATTGCGGGATCAGGAAGAGCACAGAGGCGTACAGTAAATCAAATGGTATTCTTTTTTTTTGGCAAATTGTGACATGGCTTGATATATTGCGTGGATTCTTATAGTAATGATTACAGCAAGTTTATGTTTGTGTCTTATAACCCCACTCATTTCTTTCTGTTTTTTTAAACTAGTATATGATCCACTTACCAAAGACAACTTGCCTATTTCTAAAAAATAGAACTGGTATATTTCCTGAGTCTTAAATCTGTAGTAACTCTCCCTCACATCGTTCAATGTTTCTTCTGTGCTGTGGATCATTTTAATGCCCAACGCATTGGCATCTAATCAGCTTGTTGGGTCAACATGATATTGTAGTTCATGAAGGACTACAGTTGTCAATGTTTTGATTGCTTCTGGAAGATCGGAAACTGGTCTCCGTTTTCTTTTGTATTGAATTGGCAATTGAGGTCCTTTTGACGAGTGCTGTGACCTCCTCTTGCATCAAGCTGATCTAACCTGACTCTCCTATTGGACCAGATTTATTAGAAGAGGAGATGCTCTGGGTGAATTTCTCTTCTAAGATCTTTGAAACTGAGCTAGCTCTGGCTATGATGCGATCTTCTGAGATGCTTGTTAAACTGATAATTGTGTGAGAATATTTCCCTTTGCATTTTGGTTGTTGTAAACTGGTTCAAATACTTCCGCAATTTTGATACTGTCTTCAATCTTTTACAAAACTCAAACTGCTGTTGTAGTGATTAGCAAAGGGTTAAGGCAGAAAGTAGATCAACAGTTGCCCTCAGGTTACAGTGGCTTTCCCTCCAAAATAGATTGAGTAATGCAAGAAACTAGGCTTTCTGTGCATCGGTGAGGCCGCTGTAGACAATAAGGAGGGCTGACCAAGTCAGGCCCTCTATAGTGTATGAAAAGGGGAAGGGTATGACAAGAAACGAGATCTTCTGCACATTGGTAAGATTGCTTTGCCTGCAAATACACATATTTAGTTTATTCAGTCATGAACTTGTGCTCATAAAGGGTAAGGACCCTTCCAATCTTTCCCTAATTCATACAGTGGAGAATTCTGTGGATAAACCTTAGGCAGGCACTACAGTCTTTCTTAATGATAGGTGAGAACATATTCTGGATTCTTCATTCAACCCCTTTTTCTGGAAAGCAGTTAATTGCCTACCTCATTTACAAGTTCGACAAAAGCCCTTGTTTCAGCTGCAGCTAGAATCCTTGACGCTGCTGAGACTTTGACCTGCCTATGCGATTCGAATTTCTGCTATTTCTGTACCTATTGGTGGGGCTGCTTTCCCAGTATTTTTTCCACCAACAAATCAAACATTGGTTTAATACTTAATCGGTCAACATAACCACAGATGCAGCCATTCTCTCTTCCACGGCCACCTTCCCTTTACCAGGCCTCCAGGATAATGCTGTCATAAGTGCTGCCTACATTGAAGAAGTCCAAAATGGATGTATTGTTTTGTAAACTTCATTACAAATTGTGCATAACAAAAACAAACATGACATAACCACTGCCTGAAACACAGGTGGATTTTTGAGCATTTTCAGTAAGAGATGTATCACCACTGGAATCCAAATTCGGATTACACTTTAAAACATATTGTACAAACGGCAGTGATTAAAATTGAAATATCCATCCAAACATAAAACCTCTAAACAAGAAAATGCAATCATTTGTTTAACGCTTTTATATTTACCCAAAGGCAAGTACCTCAGATCATTATTCACGTTAGACGATGACCCTGTAACACGTACCTCAGCACATCTTCAACATTCATCATTGTCACATGATCAGGCCCAGATACTGAATTCAGTACATTTATATGGATCCTAGGCCATGTGCTCATTTTCTTCTACAGGAGCTCAATAGTTGTGGCTACACCTTCTTGTAATTCTTAGAGTATTAATAATATTTAGATCCCATTTAAACTCTTTATATTATTTACTTTTTCAGGGTTCAGTTTCGAAAATAGAGTCTTTTGGTGAACAGAAGTCACAGTGTGCTCTGCTAGATCGCTTTTAAAATCCTTCCTTGTCCATTGCATGCGTAACAAGATTGGACCCTCTGAGTCTAACCTCACTAGCCCTTACTGATTTAAATCTTTAGAATTTGTTAATAATTGCAGTGAACGTTATCAATGTTCGGTCCAATAAGTTACTTATCATTCTCAAATGAAGCAAACACTTGAGCTTCATTAGTTTCAATTCATTTTGTGCTCCTCATTTGACCTCATTTGTAGTTACTATTTCCCTGAAGCTGTTCAATTACTCCCTCGTGGAAAAGATCACCATCCCATGGCTCCACTGACATTAAATTGAACTTTGCCAAGTTCTTCTTTGACCAAGACCTACATACCAGGGCATGCAGCTCAGCAACAGTGATCTCCAAGTGTCTCAATGTGTTGTTTTTTAATCGCTGTCTCACTATTGCTCGTATTTCATGTCCACAGAACATTTTCCATGCTCCTTTATATCACCATTGGTTACCTCTGTAACATTTCCCACTCCTTTTCATCACCATTGGCTGCCTCTGTTACATTCCCTGATCCTATGCATCACCATTGTCTACTTCTATAACCATTTTCTTTTGAAGTTTTCTCTGCCCACTTGCATTCAAATCCTCTCTGGGACACTGTTTTCTCCTCCCAAGTCTAATGAAGCTGCACAATTTCCTGGGGAATCTATTGACTCCGCGCCCACAACTCTAGTTGGAGCCTCACCATCTCATGCATGCCTTTTCATTGGATACGTCTAACCACAGATTCCTCACCTTGTGAATACCCCCCCAGGCACCAACTGATTCGGGAAGATTTTACAGCATAGCCCCCGACACTAGCAAGTGGCTCCATTTGGCTCCACGTCAACCTCATTCTGCCCCGGAAGTGACAGTCGAAGCTGTGTCAAAGCATCACTCTTTTGCACCTGATGTCAACTCCTTCACACACGGGCCCTGGAGCTAGCTCCCAACTTTTTTCTCATCAGTTTACAACTTTTCTCTAAAATTGTTCCTTTCCACTGTGCGAGGGATCATGATGCATGCTAAAACTACAAAGTTTATACCTTGTAGGGACCCCGTGAGTTGTGTATCCGGTGTTTGGGTCACAACTTCAATTCATGTGAGGAATGTGCCCTTATGAATCCAAACTATTTATATTCTTCTCAAACAAGAGTAACATAAATGTCTATGTGAACCTGGATAACCAACGTAAATCGTATCACAGCGGTTCACACGGAACTCACTTACACCAAAATAATGGATAAGAAACAGAAAAAATGACACTGATTAATTTGATTTTCAAAACCTAAAAGTACATACAAACAACAAGCTCCAGCCATGAGAATTGGTTTAGTTAAGACGTAAATGTTATTTTCTAGTAGGCTCTCTAAAGGCATAGGTCAAAGTGACCTCCATGTGAGAAAACCACAATCAAAATCATGAATAGGCAGTGTACAAAAGTTCAAAGTTATGTCGGCATATTGGTTAGTCCATTAAAACAGGCCTTTAGATGCCTGTGTACAAGCGCATCATGAAAGGGCGAGCAGTTTGTAAGATACTGACAACTTTTCGTCTCTTCATAGAGTAAAAGGCTCTCTTCAGGACTTGGGGTTGCTTGGGGGACTACTGCCAAAAGGGAATGAGAAACCATGGGACAAGCTGTGTCTTACAGCATGTAGAGTGTGATAAACACCATGGTGTAAAGCTAAACAGAGCTACACACAGGAATATAAGACAGATACCCATGAGAGTGGAACAGGATCGTCCAAAACCTCAATGGGGCCATGGAGACCAAGGATCAGCTCCCCAACAAAGTCTCTACAATCCGAGAGCACAATAATAGTTCACAGTGTACCGTTAGTCCTTATTGTAGACCTGATCCTTTGTCCCCATGGGCCCATTGAGGCCTATCATGCTCCTCTCTCATTATTTTGGTAAAAATGAGTTCTGTGTGAATCACTGTAATTTGATTTACTGAAGAATCCGAAGGCTGTCTAGGAACATAAAGCCAAGCTGTTAGTAGCGGCCGGTGTGCCTGATGAGTGGTGGGGCGGGTGGGGGATGGTGGGGAGGTCGAAGGAGGTAGGGCGGTGTAATGTTTCATGGGCGAAATGAAGAAAAAACTTATCTGCAGCCATCTCCTTTGCGTTCTTCTGCTTTTCAGCTGTTCTCGTCGCGTTCTTCTGCTCCTCTTCACAGGGAAAGGCAAAGACTCCCAGAATGCCCTGCGGCCAATCCTGAAGCTTCTCTCACGCATGAGAGCAGCTTCAGGATTGGCCGGAGCACACTCGAGTTGCTCTCCAGTACAGACTGTGAGTCTCTACCTGCTCTCTCCAATCCAGCTGCATTGCTGGGTAGGAGAGAACTTTCACCGTGCATGACGGTTCGGCCGGTGCGAGGTAGCCGGCCAAACCTTCATGTGCAGTGATGGGAGTACACTACCACTCCCCTCAGTGCATATCACTCCCAGGTCCCACCCCCAAGACGTGGCAGGAACGGAAAAATAAAACAAGTGTTAATTATTGTTTTATTTTTCCTTTCCTGACGGTTTTGGGGGAGTGATGGAAGAAGTTGTGTAAGTTCCGCTACTGTTTGGAGTCGAGGGCGCAGACCCATTCCTGTTCTCAGGGCTGTTCCTGCAAAATGTCATTGTTGAGCTTCAAGTCTTCAAGTAAGTCCAAAAAGGAAGCCCAGGTACTCCAAGTGGGTTTCAATACTCTCTTCCTGAAAAGTCATGAGTACGTCAAAGTGACCGCTATTCCCTCTCCTGGTACCCTGCAGTTAACAAAGTTGCAACAGTTCAAGGCTTTCAAAGAATGCTTGTTACGAATTGTTTGGGACCTTCCCAACTCCTGCTGGCGTGCCTCTGGGCCCCATAGATCCACAGAGGCCTTCATTTGGGTTACCACTGGAGAATCCTTACTCAGCGCCATCTGTGCCTACTGAGCCCGTTTCACTTTCAGCTCCTGAGCTGACTTCATATATGGCACCAATATCTATGCCGGTACCTGCCATGTTGATGCTGGCCCGACGCTCAACACCATTCCTGTTGCCCTGTCAGGCTATGAACCAAATTAGTCCCAACCAAAGTCATGCCCCAGAACAGTTTTGATAGACCCAGTCCCAGTATATTCAGGCTCTGACAAAATATTGCCATTACCTAGGAACTGTCCTTCAGTGCTACAAAACCTTCTTGGTCACACTCTCAAGAAAGTCAACCAGCTTTTGGAGATAATGGGGATGAATTACTCCCAAGCTATGATGACAATTTTTACTTTAACCTAGAAGAAGCCAGTGGGTTGGGCACTTCCCATGAAACTGCCCCAAAAAAATTAAGCAGGATGTTTGGCCTCCTTGGGTTGGTGCAGGCAAAATGACTCAGTCTAACACCCCCCACATACGTGGCATGGATGAAAGATATTTGTCAATGGGCGATCGCGGAGGAGGTGTGGATGAGAAATGTTTGTAAAGATGATAAACTTGAAGATGTTATACGAACCTAGATGGCTATGTTGGCTGCCCTGAGGGAGCATGGGGGAGTGACTGCCTCTGGGGACGGGTGACACATGACATTGCTTACACCCCAGGAATTTTGAAAGGGAGGAGAGGTAACACTGGATACTAGTTGGATGCTCCACAAACATGTATGGGCTATCCACCTTGATTCCTTATTATGTTATCAGTAGAGGCATCACACAAAAGCAGACAGAGGGTAGTTGGGATGAGTTTCATTTGTTATGTATTGGCTTTAGGGGATAACAGGACACATGAATTGCCCTTCTTTGTAGTATCATTGCCTTGCATGAATGACAGTCTTTGATGTTTCTTCTGCACTACGGATTGTATTACATGGATATTTTTTACATGGCATTGTTCTGTCCTTTCGCCTCCCCCGAATGGGTCTGACTTATGCCACAGTATATGTATTTATGTTCCAGGTGTTTTTACACATGTTTAAAGAAACTGAATAAGGCCAAAGGACATGATACTTAAAGTAAGATCCTATGTGATGCCTTGTCCATATGCTCTTCCTATAAACCAATCTATTTTTTTAAATCAAAAGGGCATTAATATTTGGTAAATGAGCCATGTATTTCAGAGGATTTTATTTTTCCCAAGTAGCCCGATTGTCTTCTCAATATTGCTAGTAGGATACCCAATCCCAGCTGAATGTCAAAGCTCATTTAGAGTTTGATGGGCAAAGCGCATCAGTATGGCGGAGCACTTTACTCTGGCCATACCGAGGGTTCACTGCCTGCCAAATTTAGAGTTGTCCTCTAGCCCTGTGCACAGTTCCACACATTACCAGGAACCACTGTCATAGCAGTTCCTGTATTGAAGGTTTGACTGGCAATACCGTCCAAATTATGGTACCATCTGTCAAACTTTTTTAATATTTCTGTTTTTCTTTTCAAAAAGAAAATCCCACGGTAAAGTTTTGCTTTTGACAAAACTAAAACTAATGCCCCAACACTATGGGAGGTTTTTCCCATTGTACGGGTGCTAATTAAATGTTTTTAACTGTCCCTTGGGGCGAGCAGTCAGAGGAGTATGTCAGCAATGGAGATGAAGAAGTCTCTGTCGTTGACATGCTTAAGGTCCACTCGTTGGTATATCAGGTGGCGGACCTTCAGTTTGGTGGAGAGGGTACTTCAGTGCCTTTGTGACAGAGTAACTTCTCAGCCAAACTCTAAATCAGCCCCTTCGTGTTAAGCTATACTGGTAAGTAACATGAACTTGAGCAGCTGATGCTCAAAGTTCATAAGTCCTTTCCAGTCTTGGTGCAGCTTGTGGAAATCCATATTTGGTTCACTTTAGCTTATTTTTGTAATGTAATCCTGAAATTCCAGTTGAAATGAACCTAAAGATGTCTTGCCGCCAGTTTTAATGTTTTAGTATCCAAAATGGAGTGTCACAACTAACTTCTAGATAAGTGAGAGGGTGATTGCAAGGATCACCATCTGGATCTGTGAGCTGTATGCCCTACACACCTTAAATAAAATCTTAAGTGGCTTAATGTTTTTTTAAGAATCTTAAGGAGGAGTCCATCAGGATCAAAATGTACGCAATTTCGAAGTCTTGTCCACCTTAGGAATACTCACCAAGAAACATGTGCTAGCTTAGTCTTATCCATTCTTGCTGAGAACAGTCTACATACATAGAATATCTACTCAAGCTTACCTTGTAGACCCCCAGGACAATTGTACATGATTTTCACAGGATGGCTTTGTGGATCATTGGTTAGAGTCTTGTACTCAGTTTTCTGAAGGGGAATGGAGTGTGAAGTAGCTTCTAGAGATATGACGGTCATAAAATATTACAGAGAGCAGACACTTTTACATCAGTAAAACTTAGTGAAATGTAAAGAGCAGTCATGGGCTGGCCGAAAGTGTAAATAACTAGGCTGTTATTTTAGATTGTTTGAAGGGTAAAGAGAAGTGATGTAGCTTGGTAAGAACATCTTACTGACTCTTATTTAAATATTGTAGTCTGCTCTTGGTGTGCATTATGTTAATTTTGACATGGTTATGTCTAGGCTTGAGAATTTTCACACAGCCCCCTATCAAGGCACAGAACATAGTTGAGCTATACAATTTCCACATTGCACTGTATTCACAAGTTTTTCAGAATGAAGTTAATGTGTATGTTTGTAGCTGCCTGCCTAGAAAACCTGTAATTCAGTTTGTGCACAAAGCATGCATGGTGTAAATGTGTGTTGGATGTAATCTCTGATTCTTTCTTGGTTGTTTCTCTAATGGTCCTGAGAAGTCATTGATGGAACTTGTTTGTTTCCTGACTTCAGTGCTTCTGCCAAACCTAATGCTTTTAAGTGCTGGAAAACACCCAAGATGTCCTGCTTTGTCCTGCAGGTGGCAGCTCAGAGGAGGACAAACTGGTCCAATGTAGGGACCGATGTCATGAGATTTTGATGTTCGTGAAAGATAGAGTCAAGAGAGTCAAGAATCGACGCCACATTAAGATGTATCAGACGCAGCTTGACACCACTGACCTAAAAAAGAACAAAAATGACCCCGTGGCCGCACAGTTTAAGGTAAACATTTTCTGGCTTCTTTGGGCACTTGACTGATTTTGTAGCTTATTTTTCAATATCAGTGCATAAAATTGATTAATGTCCATTTTTTCTACAATAGAACCTCGATTTAACCGCGAGGCGAATGATCCATGAGGGACCCCTAAAATGGAAGATAACAAAGGACAAAACTGTTGGTATGCACACTTCTCAACTAGCAGACCACTGTAATTTACCATCTGGCTTAGGCCCCGTTTCCAAAGAAAAAGCTATTTTTGTTGTGAATATAGCTTGGGTGCTGTTTGACGAATATTGACAAAACGTTTCAAAAAACATGTTTTTCCACCTCAGCTCCTTTCTGGAAAATTATAGGGTGACCCATCAAGTCAGGCTGAGGAAAGGGCGGGAGCTCCCAACATAAGTTTTCTCCATTCATCTTTCCATAGGAAAATTAGAAACAGCTGCAGTCAAACCGACTAAACGTAATGGCCCGAAATTTGGCAGAAACCTAATTCGTGGCCCAGAAGGTGTGCTTTTTGTGAGTTGGTGTAAATCTGTTCCTTAGTTTGAAAAATTAAGGTTAAAAAACATTGTATATTTCACGCTGCTCTGGATCAGCACACCCAACAGATCTTTAGATAGGATCTGATTGGCTGCCACCACATCTACTAAGATGGGGTGACCGTCAATTTAGAATTCGGGGACTCAGTCCTACATCCTACAAAAAAAGTGAAAAGAAAGTGCGGGGCAAAACAGCATCACTGCAACACCTGAATGACAGGAATAATAACAACACTGTGGATGGCTGGACCTATAGTTGCTTTAGGTCATGAGTTGCTGGAGAATTTCATTGGCTTTGTTTTTTAAAACAGTATGTTCAAACTAGGGCTGGATGGAGTTTGCAGAGTTTCACTCTGCAGAATTCTGCAAAGTTGCAGAGAAACTCAGCTAAATTCCGATGAGTTCTGGGAATGGACAGAGTATTGCTCAGCCAACCCTTGTCTGCCACACCACATCAAAATGTACAGAACGGTCCCCCCTGCACATATCACAACTTAAGCAAGCGTGGCCAGGGTACACAAGGGGACCAGGAGAAGGTGCAGGGCCTGTACCTCTCTCACCTGCGCATCACCAATACCATGCTACAGATACTCGGAGCTGCCACTGCTCTCCTCCGCCAGTGCTACCATTTCCTTGTGCTTCACTGGCTTCTCTGGAGCTGTGGGAGAAACGAGAGCCGGTTGCACAGTCTGGGCTGCCCTCCCTCACTGGGATGGTATGGACATACCGGTCATACTGTGCACATTGCGGCAGGCTGAGCACCAGGCCATGGCTGCTGCTAGAGGGACTCAGCATAGCAGTCCGCATCAAGCCGCATTCGGAGCAGAGGTGGCAGATCCTGCATTTTTTTGGTGGTGCAGGAAAATACAAAAGGTGGGGCTTGCAGCCAACCCAGGGAGAAAGCAAACTTCGCAAAGTGGAAGTTCTGCCCCTCTTATCTTCCGGCATTGGCTTGGCTCAATGGGAACTGAGTGCTGATTGAGCAAGCAACTTGTTGGATCCGGGGTTAGGATGCTGTGACCTTCCTCTGGCACCCGTGGCTGTCTGGCGGAGTCTTGGCCCTACAGCAGTACATTCTATTGTATTTCTTCCTCTACCAATATTGCTGGTTAGCGTTCTAGTGCATCATCAGAGTCAAGTTTGTGACTGATTTTTTCTTTCTCATGGTGAGCGTACTGGTAAACTCCACTCTGCTGGTGGTTTCAGAGCTTTTGCCAAACCCCACGCTCCAAGCAGAGCACAGAGTGGAAAAAACTCCGCAAATTCCACCAGCGGAGTAGAGTTCACCTCCCACACCTACTTTTAACAGACATCTATTACATTTCTTTAACCTTGTTTTATTTTGTGAATTTCTGATTTTATTTTAATGTAGATTAACCTATTACAATACCGGACTATAACATCACTTTAACCCTTGTTTTTTTCCAGTGAAAAAAGTAATAATATATAAATATACATTTATTTGTGTGTGTGCGTAAATGTAGTATCAGTAGACTTACATGCTCAGCGTACACCTGCCTTCTAGTGTTGGGGTTGGACTATTGCAACTTTTTTTTCTTCAAAGAAGTTTTTTGAGGCATTTGGTTTCTGCAACATCTCTTCTGGTAGTGAACGCATATGGGCACTTAACCCTTATTAGATTATTTTTTACACCATCATGTTCACTCATTTTATTGACGTTCCCAGGACCCGTGTCGTGCCGTCCCATTGCAGAGACAGCTGCTTCAGAGTAGAGGCCCATCCTCGAGAAGTTTCAAAGGAAGCATGTTGAAAGGCAATGTCGGATCATTATTCACTCCTGCACAGGCAAGATCTCTGCCACTGGGAAAACTTTATACAATGAGTGAAGACTCTGCTTTAAGAATACTCCTAGCCCGGACACTTCTCTCCAAAAGGTGCCTCCTAAGAGGCCTAAGGACACTTCCCTTACCCCTCCTCCACCTCCTTCATCACCTCCACTTCTACCACTGACTTCAGCACCTTCACCTGACCAGCCTCACTTCTTATGACTTCTTCTTAGTGGTCACTTGAGTCCTATTCAGACACAGGTAGCTCTACTGCTGACTCTCCAGCAGAGGACTTTGGTGTGCCACTCTACCCTCACCCTATGGACGATGCTTGGGAGGACTACGGGGTGGACCCACTGGGGGATCCTGACCATGACAGTGTCCCTGTTGCCAATTTGGCAGGCCTCCTGACTTACTATGACAGAGCCCAATGGGAAGAGGTTGTGGCCTTACTCCAACATCTCCTCGACCAGTACTGGAAGAGGGGAGCAGAGACTGTTGAGGATGTGAAGGTCATATCCAGCGCTACCATTTGGTGTGCATTAGCTTCGGCTGATAAAGCTGACAGTGAGCTGAACACCTCAGTGATCCTCCATTGCCACTCTTGGGTGCATGTCTCAGGTTTCAAAAGTAGGAAGTTTAACAACATCTCATTAAGCTGCCCTTCACGGGCGAGCACCTTTTCGGTCCCCAGGTTGGTGAGATGTTGGAAAAGATGAAGAAGGACACTGGCCTTGCTAAGGCCATGGGTACCCTTCAGGTTCCTTCAATCCCACTACACCTGTTGGGAGGAAACTTTAGAGATTTCTTCCCCTTTGGGGACCACAGACTAGTGAGTTCTATCAATCATTGAGTACTGCTACTGCCCTGAGCTCATGTCAACCCTACCAAACATCTCTCCTTACACACATACGCCATCAATCCAGCACACTTTGCTCTACTCAAACAGACCATAGAGTCAATGCCCCTCAACATCGAGGAAGGGTTTTTAATCCCTGTACTTTCTCATGCCCCAAAACGACAACTTCCTCAGGCGTCATTGAGCTTAGGCCTCTCAGCAGACACATCCTCTCAGAACATTCCCAAATTATCATTCTATAGGAGGTAATCCCCCTGCTTTAGCCAGGGCACTTTATGACCCCACTAGACCTAAAGGGTGCCTACTTTCACCCCCCATCCCTCTGGCCCATCAATGCTACCTCTGCTTCATGGTAAATGGTCAGAGCTACTAGTTCAAAGTGGTGCCCTTTGGAGTCACCACAGCCCCAAGAGTCTTCACCAAATGTCTTGCTGTGGTAGCTGCTCAACTCAGAAGGGAGTGGACTCACTTATTCCTCTTCTTTGATGACTGGTTGATCAAGACTGCAAGCAGACAAGACTGCTGAGTGATCACCCAAAGTGCAATCTTCCTGCTACACCAAGTAGGTTTTACAGTCTATGCTACCAAGTCCCACCTACAACCACCTCAGGTCTAATACTTTCTTTGGTCAATCCTCAATGCAGTCTCGGTTAAAGCCCACTGAAGCGAGCAAAGGGTGGCTGCATTCCAACAGCTACTGCCTCTTGTTCAGCCACTCTGTCCTTTCACAGTGCAAATATTGATGCCTCCTGGAACAACGGCCATAACCAGAGAGTCACTGGGAGGATCTAGTGTTGATAAGGGCCAGCAGCCATTTATCTCTTGAATAGTGTAACAATAACAATCTATTGTGTGGCAGGCCCTTCGCAGACCAGGTACCACAGTTGACCATTACCACAGCCTCATCTCTCGCCAGTTCGTAAGCACATCTGAACAACATGACATTCCATAATCTGTGTCTACCTCATCATGCTCTTCATATAAAACATCTTGAGCTTTTCTCCATACATCTAGCCCTCAAAGCTTTTGTACCGGACATTTAGGGCAAGGTGGGGCTTTTCTGAACTGATAACATGACTGCCTTATTTTCCATGCAAATACAAGGTGAAACATACTTTTCTCAACTATCAGCACTAGCTCAGAGTATTTGGCACTGGGCAATTTCCACCTTGTGTGTCTCCAGGCAGAGTTCCTCTGGGAGTGGATAGCGACTTTGCAGACTTGCTCAGCAGGATGCAGCCACAAGTCCATGAGTGGGAACTCCACCCACCAGCCCTACTCACGTATGTTTGGCGATGGTGGTACCTCAGATATAGACCTCTTTGCCACCTTACACCTAGAAGCTATTGCTGCATAAATGCAGAATAGGGAAGATGTTCTATTCAAGATACCTATTCTAAAAGCCTTTGTGAAGGGCCTTAAATGTATCAGCCCCCCTAGTGTGCCACCTGCATTAGTCTGATCACCATAATGATAGGACTGCCCTTCAAACCACTGCATTCTTATATTTTCCAGTTTCTTAGTGTTACAAACACAAATGAAAATTGGTTATATAGAAATATTAATGTAAAGAATACTTCAATACTAAAGTACCCCAAGACGAGTTCACTTTTTCCCTTCTTCTGAAAGAATACTCGGATGAAGGCTGCTAACATTCAAAATGCCTCCCTTGCATGAAGACTGTAGAGAGAGACTCTTCATATGCCTTCAGTTTCTCTCCAGTCTGGCTAAAAAAGGGCCTTGCTCCTCTTCACAGCAATGCTAGTGCTCAAGTCACCTATGTTGCTTATGGATTATACGCTCATTCATCAGACCTCAGCCCCGTGAACTGCTAACAACAATTACTGACTAGCAGTCTTCACAAAAACATTGATGGCACATATGCTACAATGCTCCCCACTAAATCTAACCATGAGCAACAATTTTGGTTCTTTCACAAACTTTTGATTCACAGACATATTAAGTTTGACAGAGAGGAAACACTATACACCTCTTGGACACAGTTCCCTTCTCTCATACACCAGGTCTCCCATTCAATAAATTTGGTGGTCACTGTTACCAAAGGCTTTGTTGAAAACAGGAATCTAGGAGTCATTTTTTTAACTTTGATCCATTACTGGATTTTGAGATGTTGAAGTGAGCTACTGTTTCTCTTAAGGTTTCCTGATGGTTGTCTTTCATTCATGGACACCAAAAACATTTTATATGGGCAGTTCAATTCATTTGTTAGTTCTGAACTAGGATTTTACAGTGACAAACTGAAGCAAATCATAAACAAAATCATGTGGATGTCAGTGGAAAGTCTAAATGGGCTTGTGCATGTTACACTAATACTGAGGAAGAAGTGGTAAGATGTGATATCTGAAGGAGATCCTACACAACCTCACCCCCTCCTACCAGTTGAAAGAAACTGTACAAGCTAATCAAAGCTAAGAGAAATGTGGAAAAGATCACAAACTGAGACAGACCAAAATGTCTTCAGGTACAAAGATCCAGGTCACTTTTTTAGTTAACCCTGACAATAAATGTTGCAAGTCATCTTCCATTTATACAGTATCTTGGCTATTTTCTTTTACCCAGAACATGTGTATAAAAGGTCTCTTTGCACACAATCTCAAATATTGATAACTAGGAAGTATAGGAAAGTGCCCCTTTTTGCATGGTTGCCCCCACTTTTTGCCTAAATGTTGATGTATTTTGACTAAGTGTGCCCCGGGCTCCTGCCAACCAGGTACCCAGGGCCTATGTTCTTTCCCTAAACCTGTAATGTTGCAAAACCCAATTGGCACCTCTCTGGCCACATGTAAGTCCCTTGTAAGAGGTACCATAGGTACCAAGGGCACTGTGACCAGGGAAGGCCTCAAAGGGCTGCAGCATTTATTGTGCCACCGTTAGCGATCCTGTACCTTCACAAACACACACTCCCCTTGCAGGCTGCGTGTTTTGGAGCAGAACAAAGTGAAGAGTCGACATGGCACACATCCCTGTGTGCCATGCCTACAACCCACTGCCCTGGCCTAGATAAGTCACCCTTCTAGCTGAGTGCACTATACCAGTGGTGAGGGTACCGGTACATGAGCCCAGTACCCCTACAGCGGCTAAGTCAATTCTTGGACATTGTAAGTGCAGTATTGCCATAAAGAGTATATGGTCTGGGAGTTTGTTATTACGAATGCCACAGCAACATAATGGTTTTTACCGAAAACCGGGAAATTTGGTATCAAATGTCTCAGCATATTAAACCCACTCTGATGCCAGTGTGGGCTTTAATGAAAAATGCACTCAGAGAGCATCTTTGAGATGCCTCCTTAAAAACAACCTAACTCTAGTGTCCTGGCTGAGTGGCTGCTCCCCAGCTGCCACCAAACAGACATGTTTCTGGACCCCTGGGTCGAAAGCCTGCTGCTCTCTGGGTCCTGAAACAAAGCACATCCTGGGACAAGGTGCCAAGCCTCCTCCCCCAGGATGGGCAGGGTCCATAATGGGGAAGCTTCAAAGGCCTGCCGCCATTGTGAGCTACCCCAGCCATTTGCTGCTCCGAGCAAGTTGCCCCAACTGGTGCTAACCCAAACCTTGGGCGGGAGAATCAGTGCGAAAACAAAGTTAAGAAGAGAGGTGTGCCCACCTAGGCCAACCCCACCCCTTAGGTGGGGGAGGTGAGGTGAAGCACAACTCTCAGTCCCTGCCATCTTGCAGATGGAAGACCTAGCCAACCAGAGAGAGGCTTATTCCCCCTCCCACTGGAAGGTGGCATAATAGGAGGTGTAGCCACCCCAAAAAAGGGACCAATTGGTCCTAACCTGTACTTACCTGTAACTCCCTAAATTTGGTATTTAGGGGAAACCCTGAACCTTGCCTCCACAGATCAGAGCCGAAAAGAAGGACCGAACAGCTGTGCAGAGAGGAGAAGAGGAGCACACCAACTGACTTGACCCCAGCCATACCGGCCTCTCCCGACCTCAGAATCTTCCAACAGAACCTCTGTGTGTCCTGCAGCCAGCAGTCCTCGAAAACCCTGAGAATCTGCCCTGCCTTTGCGTCTAAAAAGGACTTTGTCTCCCATGAGCATCGACTTGCTCAAAAGTAACCAACTCTGACTCAGGCCAACTCTGTGAGTCTCCACCACTCTGCTCCCGGCGCCCCGTGTCCAAGTGAATCAACACCCTAAGGAGCTCCTCCGAGCTATCCTAGCCTGGATCCTAGTAACCCCTGAACCTCAACAATCTCGTAAATCAAACCTGCATCCAACAACTGAAGGTCCCCTCAACCGCGACCAAAGGTGACACCTTGACCGACTCCATAACCGAAGTGGACCAGAAAGAGCAACTATGACCGTCTGACCAACTCCATCTCCAAATGCTTGCAGTTACCGTACGATGACTCCCAAAGCCCCCATTCTCCTCAACAGCAGCTGACCGACTCCGAGGGAACCGCGACTTAGTCTGCAGCCTCAGCCAAGACTGCATCCTAAACCCAGCCACTCCTGTGCTGCTGATGGTGTAGTTCTTGTGTTGGCCATTCAGCACTGACCTCGACCCCAGAAGCTTTTGTTCCCAATCTGGTGGCTTGCTTGCTGCAGTCTAAAAGCCCACAACTGTGCCTAGCCCTTGGCTAACATGTGGTCCCTGCAACCCGCTGCCCCTGTGCCGCTGGCGGTGTGACTCGAGTGCCCATTTGACTGTAACTTACCTACAGACCCGTAAACCCAGTTCTGCCTTCTCAGGCCTAAATGTGGCTCATGAGTAGTACTGCAAATCTGTAATAACTTTGCAAAATGTATTGTCTCATTTTTCTTTCCCTCAGGAAGTGCACCAGCCTTGCATCTAGAGATACCTGGCTGTGTAAGAAAAGTAATTGCAAAGTAAACCTGACTATCTGCAGATATAAAGTAATTCTACAATAACTAATTCACTGCATTCAAACTGTATTTAAACTGCATATGCTTCCAAAGTATACTTATACTTACCTGTACCAGGCCTGGCTTGGTTCTAGAAAAGAAATATAACTAAATAATATATTTAAACAAACCAATTTGGTCCGAGTTCAGTCCTTGAGTGTGTGAAATCATCTCTTCTCTGAGTTGTACAATAAATGCTTAGCACTACCCTCTGATAAGGCCTTACTGCTCGCACACGCTACCACAAATTGAGAGTATGGTACTCCCTACTTCAACCTCTGCCTACCTTTGGGGATCCACTGGACTCTGTGCACACTATACCTCACTTTGGTCTAGTGTATACAGAGCCAGCTTCCTGCATGAAGAAACTGGCTTTTCTCTCTCAAAGTGAACACCCATTCTTCATCCTGCCCATCCTGCACCTCCCTCTCACATTGATGAGTGATTTGTTTTCCTGTCACTCTTTCTCTGCAAAGTGAACATCTGCAGTTGAATGCACACCTATTCATTTAAAATAAAGATATGATTGATTGTTGTGTGTGCTATGGAAATAGCCAAGCAAGGTAAATGTACATATCTGTATCTTTCCAGGTTTGCTCTTTTATAATCTCAGATCTGATGGCAAACTATTCTTTTGTCTTTGTGTCTATATTGTCTCTCCATCTTTAGATGTGCATGTGCTGCTCCTGGAAGATCTGTTAGTGCTGATGCAGAGACAGGATGACAAGCTTATGCTCAAGTGTCACAAAAAACCAGCTCCGGATCCATCCAAATCTAAACAGCTTGTTTGCCCTGTTATAAGACTAAACTACGTGCTTGTCCGCGCCGTCGCAACAGGTATGTTGGGCATTCAGAACTCTTGTCTACAGTGTCTGACACACACACACACGCACATGCGTACACGCACGTGCGTACACGCACACACACAGACACACACACACGCCCGTGCGCGCACGCACACACGCACACACAGACACACACGCGCGCGCACACACAATAGGACACACCCAGCCTCTCATCCCTCTGTTGCAGCTCCACGTCATTAAGTAACTATCATTGACACAGCCAATAGGCCTTGATTTAGTGTGCTAACACTTTAAAAATGCAAACAATAAACTCAAAAAGAGAAACAAAATGCTTTTTATAGTGAGGGCTCTATGCATTTGATACATTCGTCTTTTTGTTTCTGTGTCAAATAAAGGTTGATTGGCAATGGATTCGTCTTTATAGCCCGTCTTTAGTGTCTGTGGCCAGAAAGCGAGGAAGGACTATAATGAAGGCTGTCTCGCCAGGGTTCATAGTCAAAGAAACCAAAAGAGGTTTGCATTGAAGGCGAGACAGCCTTCAATATAGACAGTCGTTCCTTTCTATGCACCCCCTTAAAAATACCCATCTCAGCTGCACTAATGAGAAGCTCTTGGGATGACAAAACAGGGGTGAAGCCAGCAGCACACAGAGGAAGAAGAGCAGGGTCGAATTGGGATCAAAAATAGGCCTGGGCACCCTAAAACAATGTGGCCCCCATTCACCCTTTGCATCCTTTTGCAAAACATGTATTGGTCAATGTCCCACGGTTAATTGTTGGAATTAGCTAGGATAAAAGAATAACCTGCCAATAACCAGTCAGATCAAGTGATGAACGCTCATCTCACTGACCTATCTCTTGGGCCTACTGACAGGTAGTTTGATAGCTGATGAGTGTGCAGCAAAATAGAGGCCAAAGTAGTACTTTTTTTAAACAAGCCATTACAATTGAGCTACTGCTTTACATGTGATGAAAAAGATGGATGGGGTCTCTGCACTGGTTGTGACCAAATATAGGTAATTTGAAATCTTTTATAAGAGAGGAGTTAATGTAATGTACTATGGACTAGGGACGTGGCCTGAAATGTCAGCTTTCCAGGTGTGCACCCAATCAGTATTTGAATGCCTCTGGTGTTAGTGAGCCCAAAAATATCACAGAAAAAAACACATAAAACATGACAGACCATTTGACTTTGCCAGTGCTTATTAGCACAGATTTGTACTCAATATCATATAAATGAGCATTCTTCCCTTCGCATCTCTTTCCACTGTGCTAGTTGCTTACACTCTTTTCTCCTCACATCATCCTCTGAAGTCTTCATTTGCATCCCTCACTCTTCACCTTCTGCCTTTTTTTTTCATTTCTCCTTCTGCATTGTTTCTTTTGTTCCCTCCTCTCCCCCATCCCCTCTCTTACACACACATACACAGAGACACTGCATTTCTTTTCCTTTGGTGGAAATATTTTGACAGTATTTGTGTACCAATTGTACGCACTTTCACCTAAAATGGTAATTCCGATTGACAAATATACTTTATTGCTCTGTGCTCTCAGCAGAGGCCAAGAATTGGATGAGTCTAACTCCTTTGTGACCCACTACCAGGCACTGTGAAAGACAGGCACTGCCTTCAGACTCCTCTCTAGAGCTGTGAATCGTGCCCCGTCTTGAACACGCAGCAACAACTTGAAACCACTCAGACATGAGGGCTTGGTTGGCTGATCCATATGTTCCAGCCAAAACCCTTTTTGATGCACCAGCTGAACCTCAATCTGGTTCTCACACTTGATTTGAACCTCATTCGGCAGAGGCACAACTGTCCTCAGAACCTGCTCACATTTAAAACAGTGCTTCTCATTGCACTCATGTCAGGGCGTCACATGAGTAAGTTGCCAGCACTTTCTGTCCAGCAACCATACATTACCATCTTTCGGGACAAGTTAGTGCGAGACCAGGGAAGCATTCCCCCAAAGGCTGTAATGCCTTTCCACATTGAGCAGTCTATCCCTGCTGATATTCTTCGCTGTTCCTCATCTATCCAAGGAAGGAGAGCAAGACTCCATGGCCCAGACCGAAGAGAGCTCTGAGTTTCTATGTTTGTTAAACTAAATATCACTGGGTGGATGATCAGCTCTTTGTGGGTTTCTCAGGGGCAATAAAGGGAAGCTCAGTGCAGAAATAGACTATCTCCAGATGGATTGTTCTTTGTATAAAGATCTTCTATGGTCTGGCTAAGAAACAGCTTCAGGAAGGCCTCTGGGTTATTTTGACCAAAGCTGCTACCATGAATCTTGGACATCTGCAAAACTGTGACATGGGCATCAGTTCACACGTTCAAAAAGTACAACTGGATTACCAGGTAGGGTAAGAAGGGCACTTTTCCTGTTCATTCCTGCACAATTTCTTGGTCTTAACCACCCACAGATCCATTAGCTAGCGAGGTACTATTCTGGTATGTATTCACCAGATGAGGAATTTGTGGCAAGAAGTGTCCATCAGAAGAACAAGTTACTTATCTTTAGTAATTCTCTTTCTGGTGCATACTCTATCTATCCCCAGATTCCTCCTCGACCCTCCCTCCAAGTTTTGTGGGATGGACTAATTTGACTGATACTAAAAAATGTAAATTAGAGATCAGCCCACTGACACAATCTGATTACTAGGGCTCCGCGTCCCACAGCTCAGACAGATATCAGAAAGAAACGGATGTCCTGTGCAGAGGTTTTGATTATATAGGGACCCAATATCACTTCTAGGGTGGGACGGACCTGATGTGAAGCTTCTCAATGTCACCTAGCGGCATGCTAGGGAATTACTAAGAAAACAATCTTCGGATCCAGTCTGCCACCCGGGCATTCACAAGGTGGGGCTCTGCGGTCAGATAGATTATCCTTGCGAAAGAGTGTTACTGAAGGTGGGTAACTTATTTCTCTGCTACATACTTCAGGAACAGGATTTTAGATAGAAGATGAAAGTGAGAAGAGCCTATTGACAAAAAAGAGAGGCTTTTGAGTCTGCAAAATATCAACGTTGTAGATCAGTGACAAATAGCCCATCACAATAACATAACTGCAGCAAAAGAAAGAACTTAATGAGATTCAGTTCCTCATCTGGCTTCTTTTACAGTATACAAGGGATACTGGAGACTATTAAAATATTCCATAGTGTGATACAGCAACTTGTGAATTACCAGAATAGTAAAAAACCTAAATCTTAAGAGCCTGATGTCCTGTTCTGGATTGGTTTCTCTTCACAGCACTGGCAAGCATAACACTCCGCATAAAAGACAGCACCTGGCATCAGGCTATTAACTAATCTATATTAATTTCTCAGCTTTTATACATGGCCTACTGATGTGGAGCTACTCTCCACACATCCTATTCTCTCTGCTTCCCTCAATGTAGTGAGAGGGAAAATTAGTCCTTCCTGTCTCCACCCAGGAAGTTCCTGGCATCTCACTTCTGTCTGGGTCAGCTAGACCGCTGACCTACTTATATAACAATTTCCTTTCCTGGTGGACATGACATCTCCCCCCACTTACAAAGAAATTCAGTCAATCTCTTCAGTGCATCCTTTGGGCTCTGTAGTTGGTTTCTTTGCTCCGCAAATGTTGAGAGTGGTTCTGCGGATGTTGAGGGTGATGTCTGTTGCGGGGAGTGTTCGTTAATGAGGTGAGCATTCTTTCTGCTCCCTGACTGGTTTGTTAGCTCTGCTGACCTACTTATAAAACAACGTCTTTTCTTAGAAGACATGACATCTCCCCCCCAATTACAAAGAAATTCAGTCAATCTCTTCAGTGCATCATTTGGGCTCTGTAGTTGGTTTCTTTGCTCTGCGAATGTTGAGAGTGGTTCTGCAGATGTTGCGGGGAGTGTTCGTTGGTGAGGTGTGCATCCTTTGGGCTCCTTGATTGGTTTGTTAGCTCTGTGGATGTTGAGTGGGGTTTCTGTTGAGAAAGGTGTTTGTTGTTTCGATGCTTCACGAGAACAAGGGTCGGCTCTGGGACCCATTTACTTGTTCTGTTTGCCTCACCCACTCCCAATTGCATTTGGGAATGTTGAAGTCTTTGACCATCCGGGCATATGCATGTTCTTTTCTCATCCCCCTTTCCTTGAGAATGACATGTCTCTGTCAACATATGTCTGCCTTTCTTACAAAGGGATGAGACAGCCTTTTCCCAACATTTTTGGGTAATGTCCCATACATTCGTTCTTATTCTGCAAGCTCTTTGAGTCAGCCGAGCTGTCCCCATCAGAGGTGAAGATATATTATTTATGTCTTGATGTGAATATAACTGACATGACATGTTGCGTTGTGGGGTTAGTGATTGTTCTGAGTCATCGGCATGTGATGTTTTGCTCTGAACTGGGAGAACGTTCTCTGATTCCAATGTGCATTTGGGTGATTGACTGCATTGGCGTTTTCTTGATCTTGACTCTGTTGACCTGAGTGATTGTGCAAACATGCTTTCTGAATCAGATGAATCTTCTGCTGATTTCTTTTGAGGAAGTCCTTTTGGGTGTGTTCTCACTGGTGAATCTCTTGAGCTGATGGACTGTGATGAACTGCTCCTTGAGTCGGAGCTGTCTTTGGGACGTTTCTTTGGGTACATCTCTCGAAGTGTCTTATGTGCTCTTGCAACGAGGGATAATTTGATAGCCGAGTGTTTATTTCTATTGTTTGGCCCCAGTGCATTTTGTCTCTGCTCCTCTCATGTGATGTTAATTGTCTCCTCTCAGTTTTCTCCTTCTTGTCATGGGTGTCTTGAGTGCGTTTGCATACCCATTTCCGGTGTCTGAATGAATTGCCCAGTCTTATGTGGTTTGGTTCTTCTTCTTGCTTGTTGGACGCACTGTCGTCTGTGCCATGTGTGTGATATATTCCACTGCTTGATGCTTCTTCAGAAAAGTCTAAGAAGTTCGATAAACAGTGGGTGGCTCCGGTGTGTTTGTATACCGGTTTCCAGAGTTGGTGTGAATTGCCTTATCTTCTGTAGTTTGTTTTTTCTTCACGCTTGTTGGGCATGGTGTCGTCTGTTCCATTTGTGTGATCTGTCCCACTGCTTGATGCTTCTTCAGAATATTCTGGAAAGTTTGATGAATGGCTCCTTGAAGTTATTTCAGTTTGTCTGTCACAATCCCGGAATGTCCCGGTCTTTTGTTTGCCATCCTCCACTGCCTTTTGTATTGTTGAATCTGAGTATTTCATTTCACTTTGTCTATCGTGATATCTTGCTTCTGGTCTGTCTTTGCCCTCACTCTTTCTGGCTCTATTGGTTTCTTGGACTTTACTCACTGACATGAGAAATATCTAATTTTTCTTGTCTTCCTTTCTTGCATTGAGGTGCAATTCTCTTGCTTTGGTCCGCTCTCCAGCTTCGGCCCTCCTAATGATTTCCTTTAGCGAGAGCTGCTTTGGAAGGATCTTGCGCTTCGTGTCTGGTATTAAACAGCCCTCAATTACCCTGAGTCGAATTGCTTCCTCATTTGTGAATGTATTAAAATTGCAGTATTGTACCAGACTTTGTAACCTTGTAATGAAATTTGTTAATGATTCACCTGGTTCCTGCCGTGCTGCGTTGAAGATGAGTCGTTCTTGATCCACCTCTTTCTTTGTGTTGAAATGGGCACGTAGTGTCTCTTTGAGTTTTTCATATGTCTCTGTGTCCTTTGTTGAAAACTTTCTGATTAGGCGTCGGCCTTCATGCCCCACCAGCTGAAGTAGTAGTAGCAGACGTTTTTCGTCTCTTCGCTCACCGGTTGTTGCAAGAAATTCATCCAGTGACTCCAGCCACCGTTTCCATTTGGGGCCCAAACCTTGGGTGCCCGTCTGTCTCACTGGGGGTGGCACTTCAACGCAGGGGTTAGATTTTTGTGTTTCTTTTCCCACCGACATGATGGTGGAATGTGCTAGTATGATAATGCCACAAGACTGCTCACTATACTTTATGTATTATTTGTTGGCCCTCTTCGGTAGAGGTCTTGCGTATAGTTGTTTTTCTTTGATTTTGGAAAAGCTCACTCAAAGGTGATCACTGTATTCTTTCTGGCAGCATCACATTTTCTTTGTAGAGCTGTTCCAGCTTTGATGCCCCCAGCTATGTGTATTCCTTTCAAAAGCCAACCTGGCTTGGTGTCTGCCCTTAGTATGGCTGTCTCAGTAGGCTTCAGTGAGTTAGGCTTGGATTGCCTAATTCCAATACGGCTGCCTCATTGATTTTAGTGGATTTGTCTCAGGGTGTCTGACTTCAACATGGCTACCCCATAGACTTCAGTGGACTGTCTCTCAACTTGTCTGACTTAAAAATGGCCGCCACTCGGCTAAAGCATGCATGGCTTGTAGTTCAGAGAATTCCTGCTTTTCTTTAAAGCTGCACGCTAGCTGCAAGTAATTTGTGCTTCCTCAGCACTAGTACTTTCTTATATTACTTGCCTCCGTTATCTGCAGGCGTGATATTCGATCCCACCTTCGTCGCCAGTTGTCCTGTTCTGGATTGGTTTCTCTTCACAGCACTGGCAAGCATAACACTCTGCATAAAAGACAGCACCTGGCATCAGGCTATTAACTCATCTATATTAATTTCTCAGCTTTTATACATGGCCTACTGATGTGGAGCTACTCTCCACACGTCCTATTCTCACTGCTTCCCTCAATGTAGTGAGAGGGAAAACTAGTACTTCCTGTCTCCACCCAGGAAGTTCCTGGCATCTCACTTCTGTCTGGATCAGCTAGACCGCTCACCTACTTATATAACAATGTCCTTTCCTGGAGGACATGACACCTGAGTAGTGTTCAGTGACACAAGCAGTCTTGAGTAAATCACGTTCCTATTTCAGCTTGGATTAAGCAGTATCATACAGTGCACGCGTTTTCCTTTTAAAATGCTGATAAATTTTTTAAAAAGGTAACGGGAAATACAGTTTCTATTCTTTTTTGTTGTTCATCGAATACCTAAGCATTAATAAGCAAATCAAAGTTTTGTACCTCAACTTAAATCCTTTCCTAAAAGAGGAAACCTGAAAGGGCTAGTCTGCATACTTGCATGAAGTCTCTGGGAATAAAACCTTCTTTCCTGAAAAACAAGGGTTTCCCCCACGGATTTCATTTGAATTCTTACAAGGCACTGCATGATATTTGGTAGGTTGATTGGAGATTTGGGAGGGCAGGCAGTTAAACCTGAATGACAATACCGAAGACAGGGTGTCTAAATGCTAACGACAGTTCTGTTGCCTCATTTGTAGGCTCTAAATCTGAAAGGGTATATTATTGGCAAGCAGACCCATGAAAAAGCACTGAAGGTTAACCCTGGTCACTTGCAAATAGATGCTGATGAGGCTGACTGGTGAATATATATTTGTACAGGAATGTCCCATCCTGGGTTTTGCAAATAAAGTCTATATATATACTTGAGGCAAAACAGAGACCTGTTTTAGAACAGAAATATATAAGCACCATTTGTAAAAATGGAAACCTACTCACAAAAATACATTTTTAAGTAATTAGTGAACCCATGTCCCTGGTTTTCTTCCAATAGCAATTGCAACAGTTCATCCGTGTTGTTCATGAATGGTCAGCACGACATTTTGTGTGTATACGGTCATATTTTTATCAGTGCTTAGTTCGAAAGACTTTCTTTGTGTTTGTAGGGATGTATAAGGTGCATTTAAAGACAAGTCAGCACTATTCTTTGTTATGTTATATGTATTTGTGGATGCTCTGCCATCCATGAGGGTATCCAGGCACTAAGCAGATATGTGCCTATCCCTGCTTATGGGAGGTTGGTTAATTGAAAAGCCTGGATGTCAGCTTCTTGCAGAATTGAAAAAGAGAGGAGGAGTCTCTGATGTGGAATGGGAGCTTGATCTACACGTTAGGAGCGATGTAAGAGAACGCCAATCTTCCTGATCTGGTTCTGTGTATGTATTGAAAGTGTGCAGGTAGGGGTTGTGCAGAGTGGCGGGGTTTGGGTTGTCGGTGGAAAGAGATGCGACTGTTCCAGTAGGTTGGTGTCTTTGTTGTGTAGTGCCTTGCATGTGTGTGTGAGGAGTTTGAAACTAGGGCATTTTTGTATCAGAACCTAATGGAGCTCTCTTAGGTGTTGTGTGATATGAGCTTTGTGTGGGAGGTTGAAGATGAGTCTGGCTACAGAGGTTTGTAGACTTCTGGTGAGTTGCTTGGTGATTTCGTCATAGAGGGTGTTCTTGAAGTCCAACTTGCTGATTACTTGAGTGTGAGTGACGTTTTTCCTATTGTTGCTTGGGAGCCCTTTGAAGATCTTCCTCAGCATCTTCAAGGTGTGGAAGTAGGATATAGTGACAACATTCACTTGTGCGGTCACATCGAGTTCGCTGTTGATGATGATGTCGAGGTTCCTGGCATGGATGATGAGTTTAAGTTCCGCTGCCCACCAGTTGCAGTCTCATGGTGAAGTGTTCTTGACGAAGATCACTACTTCTGTCTTGTTGGTATTGAGCTGTAGACTGTTGCCTTTCATCCAGTTATCAACTTCAGTCATGCAGGTGGTGAACTTGTTTCTTGTGTTGGGAAACTTGCGACGGAATGCATAAGTTGTGCGTTGTTAGATAGGAGAGGATGTTCAGGTCGTGTTCGCAAATGACATTGGACAGAGGGATCATGCATGTGTTGAAGAGGGTGAGGCTGAGCAAGGAACCTTGAGGCTCTCCACAAATAAGTTTGCAGGCTTCTGAAGAGTAAGGGGCCAGGCTGACACCTTGTCTTCTATCCGTTAACAAGGAGCAGATCCAGCACAGAAACAAAACCAGGGACCACTCAACCACCTTCTCTAAGCCAGTCCACCCTCGTGAATAAGTGCTTTTGATGAGAAACGCATACAAATTATTGATGAAATGCCTGAACTATTTTTAACTTTTGGGGATTACTGTAGGTAGTGCCCAGTACGCCTTTTTTTCCTAACTTTGCCATTACTCACAGGGTTGAGCCATAGGTTGTTATCCTCAATGCTAAGATGATCTGCTTCCACATGTGGACTGCTGAGGCTAAAACGTCATCAAAAGAATTGGTGTAGGCTGATAAGGATCTTTGAGTCATGATAGACTAATTACTCTTGCATCTACCCATTAAAGAGTTCTGCATAATCTGTTTTATGTCTTTAAAAACGAAATTGAAATCCTTTGAGCCACCATAGTTTCTCAAATGTTTGTACAAATGCTATTCTCCAACCCATTTTGTTGACTTTAAACCCACATTGGCACCAAAGAATCTGAATCAGATAATCTTTTACGAAAGATGCTTGTCTGCTGAAATCTACAAATTACAATCTGCAACCATAGGCCTCACTGCTCTACTAATAACTACCAATACTGTCAAATCATCACTTGCTTTGAGGAGTCTCTTAAAACATGACACATACCATCATAAGAAAGACACTTAACCTAAGGTTGTCTCCAGTCTATCCCATAGAGGTAATTGTCACCAGACAACTGTGAATGTGAATTTATAAAGTGCACTCATGCCCAGGGGCATCTAGGTGCTGACCCACTGAAGGAAGAACCAAAAAAGCAGTAAAAAGGATTTGAGGTAATGAAAGACCTGTTGATTAAAAAGCCATGTTTTCAGGCCTTTCCTGAAAGGAAGCAGTCCTGTCATTTTGTTAAGATCAGGGGGAAGAGTGTTCCAGAGTTTGGAAGCACAGGTAGCAAAGCTTCTGCCACCCCATTTGGATCTTCTACCTTTAGGGACAGTTACGTTATATGCAGAAGAGGGGCGTAGAGACCTGTGAACAATATTTTCTTGAATGACTTGCATTCTGACGTCTGCCCTCATCACTGTACTGAATCTGCCCACTTTATATTCAGAGAGGGACTGTTCAATACCAGAAATAGTTGTCATGCATGTGCCCTAATGCTGCTGTACCTGGTGCAAACTTTTGATAATCAGTGGTCACATATTAATGGAGTATAATTGATGTGAAAGTGACTTGCCTTATGTAGATGTTGTTTTGAAAAATACTGGATTCATGAAGTCAAACTGCACCACCTTCTCTGATTCCACCAGCTTATCTATTGGAGTCCCACAAGAACCTGCACCTTCTCCGAGCCTCATCAATCTTGTGGTTGTTTTTTTTTTTTTTATCAGACCAGAATATCAATGATATCCCAAGTGAATATACAAAGGCAGTTACAATGACCTAATATAATGAGTTCTGCAAATCTACTGATGTAAATGAGCCTGCAAACTCTGGTGGCAAAAATCTTTATAACAGCAAATTGGGGCTGTGGCACACCCAGACACAATGAGATCCAGCGATGTGAGCCTTGTCATTGATGATGTCTCATGTGCTTAAAGCTCTTACAGCCTCATGCATCAACCCAAAATCCAGTCGGTAAAATACCGATTCGGTAATAGCTCCCGGTATTAAGTAAAAAATACCCAATCCCAATGCATCAACCCAAAAGCAGAAATCGCTATTTAAGGAATCCTTAAATAGCGATTCTTTAAATAGGGATTCCTTAAATACCGATTCCTTAAATAGCGATTGCATTTAAGGAATCCCAAAGTGAGATTCCTTAAATGCAATGCATCAAAGTTAAAAAATTAGCGATTTCGCTAATAGGGGGAGCAAATTACCATGAAGATGAACTGCATGGTAATTTGCAAAAACTTTGAAAAATGCACTTTTGTGCATTTTTCAAAGTTACATGTTGCGCACACACATGCCCTTAGAACATGTGTGTGTGCAACATATGTGCACATATCATTTTCAGGGGTGCAACAGGGTGTCCTTTTGACACCCTGGCACCCTTGAAAGTGCTCCCGCTATTAGCGATTCGGTAATACCGAATCGCTAATACAGAATGGCTTTACAGTCATTCCTATGGGCCTCCAAGCCCATAGGAATGAATGGGTAGGTATTCCTTATTACCGATTCGGTATTACCGATTCGGTAATAAGGAATATTAGGAATCGCTATTTGAATAGCGATTCCTACATGCATAGCCTTTTGCTATTCCTTATTAGCGATTCCTTATTTTTCGCTAATAAGGAATCGCAAATGGCATTGTTGATGCATAGGCCCCATAGTGTCTGAAACCACATGTACGCAGAGGTGATGCAGGCCCAAATCAACCTGAAATAAAAATCTTCTGCAAGCAGCATGCTGATCGTAGCAAATCCAGACCAAAAACATCTTTATATCACTGCCATCTTGGCCGGACCCCAAGGCAACCCTACCTATACCACTGCTAAGTATCTTAATTAGTAAGTGTTGTTCAATATCTCTCACCAAGTAAATATTGTCATCAAAGATGTGGTTCATCACCTCTTAACATCTGCACAGAATACTAGCTCTTCTACTTTCACCCAAAAGAATTGCCTTATCTAGTTATGGTCTTATCCTGCCTGGATACTGCAACGACCTATACAAATAACAAAATCCAAACTTTTGCTGCATGGCTCATACTCTGGGTAAAACAGAATACCATATTACACCCACCCTTTTAGCACTTCTGTGACTCGAAATCAAGGAGAGATAACAATTCAAAACCCAGTGCTTAGTCTACAGATCTCTTCATGGTTACGCTCTATCGTATCTCAAAAGTTTTCTTCGTCTGTACTATTCTTCTAGGTCCTTGAGATTGGCCTGTTGTTTTGTCCTTACAAAGTCTCATGGTTTGGTGATATTATCTTCCTGTTCGATGCTCACATTTCTGAATGACACTTCTCACCACAGATTCCTCACCTTTAAAATATCCCCAACTTTCGGACTGGATTCAGAAAATGTTATAGATACTGCTGCTGACCCACGCACACAAGGCTCTACACATCCAAGGACCCTCCTAAATTAGCCACCTCCTCATCTTCCACCAACCATTGAGACAACACCATTCCACCTCTCTTTTACTTGCCAATACTCCCTGCATTTACCAAAGCAGAAGTGGAGGATGCTCCTTCTACCACATCAAAGCAAAGACCTGGAACAGCCTCCCCAAACACATCTGGACCATCACATCACTTCCGAAATTCCAAATGGCCCTGAAGACCTGGCTATTCGGATAAGCCTCAGGCTGTAAGCGTCCAGATAACCTATTGGGTGATTAGCTGTGCTTTTTAACTCCTGATTGATTGGGCCCCCGCCTGCTAGCTGGTGGCATTGTGTGACTTTGCATAGGCATCGTACCCCCCAGGCCATGATGGAATGGATCACATATCAAAGAAAAATGTGGAGTCAGAAGAAAAAATTATGCGTCACTCAGCTTCCAATGTTTTAGGTACCAATATCATTGGAGAGAGCTCTTGTGACTGAACCTCTCTAGTCCCTATTTTACATTAGAATGGGGTGGAGGATACCTGGTTGGTTTTATAAATCAACCCTCACCCACCAGTACTACTGGTGGCATGCTTCGTACTTCGGTCCTCACACAATATCACTAATGTGTTTGGATGGGCTCAACGCTATTGACTTGTGATCTCTTATTTGAAGGTACAATGTGATCTCAGGTTAAAATTGTCTGCAAGTTTTTCCTATTCTTCTGGTGCTTTGCTATTTTTCAAGCTACCTTTGGTATGGTTAAAAATGTAAAAAGAGTATAAAATGTACTCCACCATCTAAGATCAACATGTTTCAGCCAATAACAGTCGTCTAACACGGTTGTATTACTTTCTTTAAGACTGAGGTAGAAGATCGCTTTTCTTTTCCTGACACGGTTTGTGTAGGCTAATCATCTGTGACAATTTTACATGCTATACTTAATGCATCCAAATCAAAGGAGAGCGAGCCCTGTAGATTCCATGTGGTCTGAAATTATTCAGAACTATCCCAAACCCTCAACCTATCTTAGCCACTGGTGGTGTGAAGTTATCACCACTATGGTGTGTTGTTGGGTGGTGTCGTCATTGGGTTTCACACCTAGGCACTCAGTTCCCTAGGTGAGTACTTCCATCCTAGGGAAAATATTTGTGGGATCCGTGTGGTGTTGTTACTAAAATTATCTCCTGTGTTTTAGAACAATTTTTTAACTAAGGTGAAGTATACAGCGGTAAGATTAAAAGGAGGTGTTATGACGTTCAAAGGACGTGTAAATTGTCCTTCACATCACAAATTGTTTGTCAACAAGTTTTAGCCTGTGTTGCCGTAAGGGTCTGGGCTTTTGTCAGGACCAAAATCAATATTCAATGGGTCCCTAACTGTTGTTTTTTTGTGTGTTTGTAGACACATAAGTCGATTATCATGTGTCTTCATTCCAATTCACTTTGTTGGAAAGCTAAATGGGCTTTCGTTGAGCCTCTGCCTTACTTAAGTTTCCTGTTCTGCCTCATGCGAAAGATGAGGCTGGATACCATGGCAACTTGCCAACAGCCAATCCCTGTTGACCTGACCTGGGTCTTCCTCATCCTTCCTGGAGTGGCAGAACAGGAAACATAGGTAGAACTTTTTAAGTTAGAGATCAGCGTACTGTCACCAATAATTGTTCTATCTGAGGGTGCGGAAAAGAGTGAAGCAACTGGCGCCAACATGCAAGAGTGGCACCTATATGCAGCCCGGACACTCCTGGGGTAGCACAAAGACTGCAGAGCCATACAATGCTACCTGCTAAGAGGCCATAACAATGTAATTAGGTCTCAATTAGTATGATTCTGAAAGTGTGCATTATATGCCTGGAAGAATTTACACAGTACATATTGCACATCAGCTTTCAGGAAGAAAAACTGCTGAAGCCACAATGTCGACATACTCTGTGGCATAGCTGTTAGAAATATTTGAATTAAGAGAATTGTTTATGCAGTATTTTAGTGCACTCTGGCCTGCTCCTTTCGATGTATATGGTTGTTTGCATTGTGTGATCGGGAGCGGTTGAGGATGCATGACTGGTGTATAAGCATGATGTCCATCAAGTGAGCCCTGACATATACGTTGCCTGCTGTGCTTGCATCTACGGCTTTGCATTTGTAGGATATTCTCTTTTTTCAGACGGGTGGATCGGATTTCCGTATTTATGTCTCAGTGTTCTTCATTTTCCATGTACTTGCATACAATAAAATGATGTAAAGAAAAGGCTGGTTACAGGAGTCATTGCATTAAATGAACGAGTTGGTAAATGAGCCTCAGTTGGATAAAATCTGATCACTCTCATTGGGGAAAAAAAACACATTTTTATTTCACTGCCTCGGTCCCCGCTGCCTTTTGGCTGTTGTTTCAGAACCTTTCGGTATTTGCTCTATAAAATGTGATACTTCACCCTGGAGGGCATCAGTGCTTTTATGAACAGTGAAACATTGTAAAAATATAAATTTAACTGTAAGTAGGAATTTGCTAACTTTTCCATCTGCTGAGAAAAGGATTTAGCAAGTATGCAATGTTATTTCTTCATTTTGTTTTTCAAATTAGTGGTACCTTTAAAAGTTACTTTCCATAGATTTCATAACTGGTACTTATGTAAACTATTGTCTTTATTTGTGGCAAGTTGGTATATAAATAATTAGGAATTCCGTCATTGTTGTGTCTATTAACTTTCGGTTTCTGCCATGGTGGTTTCCTGTATAGTCTTCATTTGTTTTTCAGATGAGAAAGCCTTTTACATCATTTCCACATGCGAGTATGTACCACAGATCTATGAGCTTGTGGCACGCACTTCACTGGAGAGAAACAGGTAAGAATTTCAGCTGACACCTTAATACGCGAACAGTGAAGCAACAGGACTCTTCCTAAGGGCCATATTTTGTAGAGGCTCCAAATAAAGTACCCTGATGAATATAGTCAGTGTATCCTCATACAGGCTGGAACAGCTTGCATATATAACTGTTTTGTACAGGGATAGCCAGAAGGAGAAGTCTAAAAAAAGTTCTGATCTCTGAGACTGTTGCGCTTCTCCAGACAACTTGTGTCGAGTCCTCAATGCCACTCTTCTAAGGATAATGTGAAATGACTGGTCCAGTTCTAATGTTACCAGCAGTCATTTCCGCAGTATTTACATCTTGTCTGAACAGTTTGAGGAATAACCATCAGAGGTTCTGCTGTGGTTCCCTTATATCACTTAATACATTTGTAATGCTTTCGAGAGAAAAGAAATAGTTCTTAGCATGTATCCTTCACAAAGCTTTGCCAACAATTTTAACGTAACCCAGTTGGTCTGTTCTAGGAGCGCTGGTCATCAATCACTTTAAAAAGAAAATTCTACTTGTCTTATTTTTGTGGCCTTTTTGTGACTGTTCTTTTCCTTTAATTTTATTTGTATATCCTTCTTGCATCCTATGGTGACATATTTTACTTTTGAAGCTGGTTTTTGCCATATGTATTAACATTAGTACCTGGGTTTTCTGGAGACCAAAATTCTTTGAAGGCCTTAAAGTGCCTAAAATACCTCAGCACACAACACTGATTATACAGTTAGTGATTCACGCTAACTGTAATGGTGAATTGTACATTGATGCATAGTAATTTGATATATCATAACAATGATGAGGGTTACAGCAGATTAGCATCAGCCATAGCCTGCACTTTGGTCTCACAGACTAACCATTTATTCGAAACATTAATTAGGATAGAAGAGGGGAGCCAAGCAGACACAGAACCCCTAGCGTGTTTCAGAACCCACAGCGGAAGAGCAGGTTGGAGTTTTATGATGAGGATGAGTAATATGACCAACTCATCTTAGTGGCATCCCAAGGGGATGAGGATATATGGAAGGACTTAGACACCAACTCTCCTGAGTACAGGTCTGTCTCCATCCATTCTCTGCCAGCCCAACTGGATGACTTTTTTCTGTACGATGTTGTCATTAAAAGGAGAGTAGACACTTAAAAGTACAGCTAGAAAAAGACAGGCCCTAGAGTGTTTCCTCCCAGAAATACTGCTATCACTGAAAAAAGATCTGAAGAAAGAGTTTTTGCCCCTGCTACCTTGAATCATGAACCAGAGGAAAGAAGCATTTAACAAGTCAGCTTTCTCTGAAGTAGTAAGAACAAGGCTAGAGAAGAAATATAAACCCTCTAGAAAGACTTACTAGACAACAAGCAATGAGCTTGCAGACTCCACTGCGAGGAAAAGGGCTAATGCTCCAGCATCCAAAGGACCAGTCCCAGAGAAGGAAAATAAGCTGTTTGAGATGGAAGGAAGAAAGATGAGGCATTCAGCAGCCACACAGTGACGCACCACACATTCTAGTGTTATTAACGGTAGAAGGAAAAGAAAGAACTGATGCAACATGTCCCAGAACAATACAAATGCAATACAAGCAGGAAAGACCATCTTAAATTCCAGCCTCAAGTCAGCCCTTGAAGCTGCTAAAGCAACCAGCAGACCGATGTGCATGGACACTACACTAAGAATACGTGCCTTACTAATAGTATCCAGCTTTAAACAAGAAGTCCACATTTCTTTGATAATTATGTCTTTTACAGGGGAAAGCCGCACGGAGCTGCAGTTGATGACTCTCTCCAGCAGATACAAAAATACAATCATATGGAAAAGGCAGTGGGCCCCTACAATTCAGGTGGTCTTACAGTAGGAGTACTCCTCCTTCCAGGAGAGCAATTGAAAGAGAGAATTTGCAGACCATTCTACAACCAACACAGTGCTCCCAAGGGGTGAGTGTGTAGAGACCTAGTACTGCATGGCCATACCCATTGGCGTGGAGTCACTTCTTTTGAGTCACGGCCTTTGGTGATGGCAGACCATAAGTGGATCAGCCACAGACAGCAAGTGACTCGCAAAGAGAAGCCCTCAGCATCAAACACATTTAGGGAGTAGACTGGGAGGTTTGCTCCTGGAATTGAGGAACATCACGCATCACAAATGGGTGCGAACGTCTTAAAACACAGTTACTGCCTAGAGTTAGGAATGATAACATCAGATGTCAAGCCAAACAGGAGAGCTTGCAAAGGAGAGGAAATGACACTGTTAAAAACAGGAAATACACAACCTCATACAGAAGGACCAGTAGGGCAGGTGCCAACAGACTAACAAAACTAATGACTGTACTCTCTCTGCTTCCTCATCCCCAAACAAAATTTAATATTGAGAACCATCATAGACCTGAGATTACAGAAGACATTCACCAGACACAAAATTTCAAGACAACTTCACTGTAGAAAGCCATCCCATTGCTAAAAGAAGAGGATTACATAGCAACTGTAGACCTCAATGGACACATATTTGCACACCCTGATGAACTTCAAGCACAATAAATCCCTTAAGTTTGTGGTACACAATTCACATTACTAATTCTAAGTTTTACCCTTGGAATAAAGTAAGCACCAAGTGTGTTTACAAAATGTCTTACAGAAGTAGCAGCTCACTTGAGAAAGCAGGAGATACAAGCGTACCCCAACCGATTGGATTGGATGGTGAAAGGCAAACTCGCAAGACTTCCAGAATGGTATACAAAATAATATTGGAAGTAGTAGACATACTGAGTTTCTAAGTGAACAATGAGAAGTCTTCACCACTCCCTATGAAGAAAATGGATAGCTGGGGCAGATTCAGTTGCGATAAAGGCATGCCTGGTTCAAAAGAGAGTGCAGGCATTGACATAGCAGGTTTGCCGCTGCAGGAAGAGACCATCTGAGAGTGAAAACCTGAAATTGCTGAGAATGATGGCTTCAAGCATTACATGAATCCCACCTGCCAGACCCCATGGGACACTCCTCCAAGAAAGGCTGCTGAGCCAATCGTTACAATCTGTGGGGGACTGGGAGGATCTTGTGCAAAAGTAAATATAGTAATGGATAGCAGAAAACATCACAAGAGGCAGGCCACTCAAAATACCCACTTCTCTAGGTCACCATCACAACAGTCTCAACCTACACTGGGTGGGTGCATGCAGGAGAATCAACAGATCAGGGGCTAAAGGAACCCACAGAAAGCTGAAAAACTCATAAAAATATTACAACTCACAACAGACTTCTTTGACTTGAAGGCCTTTCACAAACATATCAGAGAGATAGTAAAGATCCAGACAGACAACCCAACACCAATATTCTTCGTGAACAAACAAGGGAGGGTGGGTGGTTGGGGGCGGGGGGTGTCAGGAGGGCCTGCCATGATGGTGCTATGCAAACTAGCACAGGAGATCTGAATATGGGCACTCCAAAAAAAGATATCACTGACAGCGATACACATGCTGGGGTAGAAAATCATAGACGCGGAGCAGATTAGGCAGACAGAAGGAATCTCGCAGGAGTGGGAGCTAGATCAGGGAGAGGTACAAAGAATCTTACCAGAATAGGGGGGCGCTACACATAGACCAGTTACCTACAAACAAAAATAGAAAATGCCAAGACTTTGCATTGTGTCCAAGTACCCTCATGAAATCTAGCTTATGCTTCGATTAAGGTATGCCTAAGAGCGATAGAAGCATATGCACTGGCGAATTGCACGCTTACATGTAACGTCATAAAGGGATGGTACTTACCACCGTCAAAGATGGGACAAAAAATAAGGACAATTATGTAGCCAGTAATTCTGTGGCGGAATAATGCACAGCATTTGTATCTACAAAAGTATTCTAGTTTCAAAACTATTGTTACAGCTAAGTACATATTTATTTTCATAATCTCATGTTATCCACCCTTGATCAGTAAAGCTGTCCAATTGCTCTCCAAATAGAGGTACCTGAAATGTATTGTTTTTTGTTGCTACTTCTTTTCTGGATGAGGTGATTTCTTCCCTAATTTGTTTTGCTTTTGTCACTCCTCTTGAATTTCGTTGGATTTTGCAACTTAGGGAGTAATGTGAAAGGGCCATTTTATGTTGCACTCTCTTACTTAACTGTTAATACAAATATGAATTTAATGGAACAAATAAAAAGTACCATTTGCATATAGGATAGAATTAGTGGTTCTATTAATCTGGATTTAAGAGTTTTTAATTCATGTTTCAGACTTTTCAAGCATTTTTGGACAGACTTTGTGTATTGTTGGCCGCCTTCTGGTATGCACACAATAAATGTTTACTGATAATTATTTGTTTTATTGCCGCTATTTTTCACAGCGTCAGCCTTTAGCGGAGGAGCAGTCATGCATGTTTATAACACATGAAGGATTCAGAAGCAAACTTTGGTTGGTTACATAAATTGTCTTGGAAATTTCGATAGTAGGACAGACAGATACAAACATTTGTACAAACTCTGACCTGGTGGAAGTGGGTTCTGTAAAACAAAGTGATGTTTTTGGGAGGAAAATATGGTTCTTATTCCATCCAAATAAGGAGTGAGGGCTCAATCTCTGATAAAGATAAATGTTGTGAATGAGTGTTCCTGCATTGAAGGAGAAGGCCTCACTTTTTGTCGTTCTTTGCCGCGGGGATCTTGCACCCCATCATATTGTTCCTGATGGTGTGGCCAGAGAAGGTAGTTTCCGTCCTTTAGTTCAATTTACTGGTGGGAATAACTTTACAAATGGCGGGCGCACAGTGACCTCAACTTGATGTGAGTTTGAAGGATTGACACTGGAGGATGCTGAATATATACAGGTGGCTGTTTTTACTGGTATCGCTGAGTGGTGTTTCCATGGAAGACGACCTTCTCAATGGTCTTTTGATGTATGCTGTCTTAAAATGTTATACCTATATCTTTATGCATCTTTATATCATGATACGCCTTGCTATTATCTTTTGTGTCTGTAAAGCGCTTTGATACCCACGGGTCTGGGAGTGCTATATAAAACGTATAAATTAATAAAATGGTAAAAGTCGAATCCAGGACAAACGTGGAGACTGGAAATGTATGTATGAAATATATTAATGATATGCCAAGCATGTAGCATAATAATGGAGAAGCACCCTAAGCATGACACGGCCTTGTCTGACTATCTAGTGGACCCACATCACTGAACCTGTAGTCAGTAGGCTCCTGCATGAGAATTTTAGTGTGTACCCACGCAAGTTGAGGATATTTTAGAGTATTAGACAGCACTTTACTGAAGATCAAAATAAAATAAAAAAATTCAAATTCCCACATTGAGTTAAAAAAGAAAGAACGTGTTGATCACGTGTGTCTAATCCTTTAATTAGTCACTCACTAAACCAGGCGTCACTTCTAACGAGACAGCAGCTCTGAATGGCCTTCATGTTGAACATGTACCTGTTAAAAAGTTTATCTTGGTGCAAGCTGAGTTTATTTCCTCTTCAAACCTTACTTTGCTGCATAACAGAACTGCCAGTCTTGTTGATCCTTTTTAACAAAATAATAACTTTCTGCAAGAGAACCCTACTCCCTCATTTTCTGGTTGTCAATCAGACAGTGATGTTTTAATTTGATAATTTCATTGACTGATGCTCATTTTATTCAACTTATTTCTTCGTTTAAAGGTGGAAAGCTCAAATTGAACGAGGAACTTCAGTAGCTGTGGGCAGGAGCCGGTCAATCACACGCCTCCTCCTGTCAGGTGAAGTGAACAGTCTTATTTCCTGGATTTGCCAATCACTTGGCAGAAATTGAATTCTGTGCAGTGTTGGCTATTGCCAGTATGTTGAAATGACTAACAAAATGTCCAACACAAGCACACTTATAGACATGAGTGGCAAATGGTTATTTGGAGTTTTGATTCTATTATGCATTCACGTTGTAGTTAGAATTTTAAGGAGCCCTGATTCATTCTGCAGCACAATATTAACTTATTTATACGATAAGGGAATGACAAGACTTCACAAATGGGCAAATTCGTAGACCGGAGAACACAGAATAATGTTCAGTTAGCCGGTTAAATAAGTTCTAGATTGAACAATGCTTTATGGATCATGTGCACTTACTCACATTGTTTAGTTACTTCAACCAGTGCCCTAGAAAAATAAGCAAAAATGTAATTGCACAATGATGCTATTTTAGAGGTATCGGTGTCTCTCTTACACTGGGTAGTGCTTTCTGCCTGCACTTCTTAGCTGGAAAAACAAAATCCCGACATGATCACATTGCTGGTCTTTCTATCATTTAGGGCCTTATTATGGGTTTGGCGGCCCCCTGCAGTGCCACCCACAGGAGGACTGCCAAAGCTGTGGTGTGCTTGCCCGCCGGATTACGATTACATTCAATGGTGGGCAGCCAGTGCTGGGGTGGTCTCCCGGCGGTGAGCTGTTATGATGATCATGCGAGAGCCTAACATGCTGCCCGCTGCCTTGACAGCGCCTGCAGTATGTTCCTGCATGGTGTGGCATGCATGCCACACTCTGCAGGGACAGGGATGCAATTCCAGGTGGGCAACATGTGCCCACCTGCATTCACGCCCAGAGGCAGCAAGAGGGCTCTGTTAGGGCCCCCTTTGTTGCCTCTCTGCCCCCCTCTCCATGACAGGCTCCCCACCTTGAAAAAGGTACTTGACAATCAACTCAGAATATGCTTGGTGGTGCTGCAGCGGCACTCCCAGGATATTCCTGCTCCTGACAGCTGCACAACAGCGCGGGATCCTGGATTCCCCGGCGGACACATTGCTCCTGTAGCGCTCCGACCACACACTGCGGGCCCGCAGTGTGCAGGGGGTGGGACCACCACAGTGAGTACGGCGGTCCTATGGACCTCCATACTCGCAATAAGGCTGTTAGTGTTATTGACATCAATGTACGCCTAGCCACCACTATAGTGATTGTGATTTGTAATTTCATGGAAGTCTATTCTGTGTGTGTCTTGCTTTTGCTTCATTGCTAAAGCTTTCACATGCCTGGGTGGCCCACCTTTGAAAGAGGAGCCCACGGGGTTTCCAAACCCACGCAACTGTCTATGACTTTCACTGAAATCACAGTTTATGAACCAGAAGCCACTGCTCCGTAATGGACATATTGGAGAGTCTAAAAGGTAGAAGGTGAGAAGACAGTAGATTATCAGGCAACTTTGAAACTCTCCTATCTCTCCTAAGATGCGTTAATTGCTAGCCTTGGGCATCTATTTTAGCCACTATATTTATTTATTTGGGAATTTTATTAAGTGTTCAATGTCTTCTGTCAGTTGCTTTAAAGTGTTAAAAGTCTTCAAGACAACGTCATCTTTTAGGGTAGTTTTTGTCAGATAAGTGAGCTATAACTGTGCCAATTTTCTTTAGCTGTGACCGGTTTACTACAAAAGCTGGTATGAAAGGTTTTCAGATGTTTTCGAAACCCCATGTGGTTTGATTCAGTTCTCAGATTTTGGGGTATTCTAAAACTTAGGAACTTGAATCTGCCTCTCTGTTTGAGTAATTTGAGGTGATGAGGTGCGCATTGCTCCTTACTCAAATTCATTTTGACATTCTCTAGATTCTGATAGATGATTGTAACTGCAGATGCCTTGCCTTTTGAATTCCTGCAATTATCAGACAAAATCCAGAAACGTTATTAGCAATTGCTCCTACGCATTGATAGGCGGTGCCATCAGACTTTGCATTAACTTTGTTGCTCCTTTGCAAATGTTAGCAGGAAGCCATATATGTGTGCAAGTGTTGCACATTAGCGTCAGATCCTTATTTTCCTCATTCTTCGATGGTGATCTGGAACTCCACTTCTGAACTTCGTCAGCGTCTTACCTACTTTAAAAACTCTTTTTTTGAAGATGTTTTGCTAGGGATCTCAGGCTAGAGGTTTCAGTCGGTGCCACACCTACAGAAAGCAAACATATGGCACAGACCCGCATGACATCTGTTTGTGGTATCGTGGATGTAGGCATGATTCAGAGTCATTGAACAAATGCTCTCTTATGCGTCCAAAGGCCTTTAGGGATCAGATGACAAAATTGTATGTCACAGAGCACAAAAAACTGTACTGCTAGAAGTCCAGGTCCCCATCCTCTGGTAAGTGTAAGAGAAAGGATGTTCCAAATCTCATTGTAAACACAGAAGTGCAGATGGTTGGCCTCCCCTCAGGGCAGATTCCAACCATGGTTCACATGCTCCAATGCGCTCTGAATTTCTCTGTGAATCCTAATCTCCGCAGCAGGTGGAGGCCTTTTAGGAGGCACTGCTGCAGCTTCTATGATCAATTCTGGATTCTCCTGGAGTACCTTTGGTCCCTGCTTCTGCAGGAAACCAAGTCGGACTTCCGCTTGTAGCTCCTGCTCCAGCACCAACTGTGAACCCATTAGACCTCTGTATGTACCCTCACCAATGCTGAGCCACACCTTAACTTCATTGATGGAGGCCATACTGGTTCCAGCAATGCCGGTGCCTGCCCCTTCCCCACCTCCAGCTTCAGTGGCACAAATTCTGTCTCCAACTGTGACCCTGATGTCTGGTCTCCACCCGAGCTCAGCTAGATCATAGCCAATGTCTCTTTATGAGATTACAAGGGCATAGCCAGTTATGCTAGAAGACCATCTTCGGAAGTGTATTAGTCTCATCATCAGTATTTTCTGAGACTTGAGACATTATGTGGCCAAACACAGATGGCATAGAGAACCCTCAAGATGTTCCACATGCTAGAGACGATGAGGCAGACTGTTGTTTTCCTTCTCACTAGACTGATGATGGGCTATACATAGATTACCAAGATGCTTCTTGGCTCCTTTGCTGTGGTGGGAGGTATTGTTGAAAGGAAGATCCACACCTTGGAGAAGTGAATTACTTTATTTTGTGAGCAGCCTGAAGTATAGATTGCAGTAGCCAACATCACCAACATTCCTTCCCACCGTTTCCCAACCGTCGCCTCTCCAGTGTTCTGTGCATAATCACAAAACCCTGACTACATTGTAGGTTCCACACATGGATGACCTTACCAACAAGCCCACAACACATCCCCCTCTTTATTACAAAAAACAAAAATATTGACAAAAAACCCATCAAAACTGATTAACTTAAAGTTGGAAACAAAAACACAGACATCAAAGATAATAACCCTATGGCCTAAATACAAAATGAGAAAAACTCAAATAAACCACAAAATGCATTCTACATTACCATACTCATAATCCTCTAAACATTTTGACAATTTCCTAATTCTTTTGTCAATGTCTTGTCCAGCATGATGTACATGAATTTTCCCATTAGCAGTCCTAGAAGTGACTCCAGACTACTCACCACTCCCACATTAGCTTCTTCCAACGCCACTTCCCTGTCTTCAATCATCACAGCCTCACTGCTCTCCTCCAGAATATCTGAATGTACAGGTACCTTGTGTTCCCTTCCATTGCTGACCATCTTTCCATCATCTCAAAATCCTCCGAAAAAGTCAGCTTCAAACTTATGTGACTCCCCATGAACTTGCTTCCATATCTCATTTGGATCCACAGCCACTCAATTAAGATTCCATACTTTACCGTTAATCAACCTCACTGAATTACACAAAACTTCAAAAAGTTCCTCCAGTTCATAAAATCGACAATTCCCTTGAGCTACTAAACCCAGTTTCTTAATCCGAACCCAGTCACCCACTTTGACCTTCACCCATTTTGAACCTCTCTTAGTATCATAATACAACTTACCTTTATAATGACTCTCTCTTACTTTTCCCCACACTCCTTTAACTGACTACTATTCCACACAGATATGAAATAACCAGGTGTAAACTTGGTCCCAGGATTCCTACCCCTCATCATAAACAGAGATACTCCACTTGATCGATTATTAGTAACTCTTGTAAGCCCAAACCATTTTACCCAGTTGAGTAACCCAGTCCTCATTACTTGCCCTACATAACTGTATGATACATTTGATCACACGGTTAAATCTGCCAACCATACCTTTTGCCACTGGGATTGTTTAGTGCAGTGGTCTCATGGTTCACACCACTGCTTTCAAGATAAAGCTTAGTTTTATTGGAGACACATTTCATTCCATTGTCGCTCAAAATGATGGCAGGAATGCCTTCCAATGTATAAATCTGTTCAAGGAATTCACAAACTGTATCCATAGTTGCCTTTTCCACCACCTTCACGGTACGCCATTGCCAAAAGAAGTCAATAAAAACCAACACATACTTCTGAGGTTTCCCAAAGGGTCCTACAATGTCAACTGGAATCAAACATTTACTCATAGTTGGTGTTAAAGTCTGTAAAGATTTATCAGCCAAAACACAATTGGGGCCCTCTCTTACATATCTTTCCACCTCAAGATCCATACCTGACCACCAAAACATCTTCATCGCAATAGACTTGGTTCCAGTAATTCTAGAATGCTCCTCTTGCTCCGAACTGATAACCATTCTTCGCAAATCTTGTAGTGGAGTTACTTTTTGTTCTCTCAGAATTGTGCCACTTCCAACAGTCAAGTCAGTCCTTACCTCCTGGAATGATTTCATAGATTGATCTATACCCTCTTTCCTTGGCCAACCGTCAATCAAGTAAGTCATAACTGCTTGTAAAACGTTATCCTTCTTTTATGTTTTACTCCATTCTTCTCTGACAGCAGGCATGCCACTATCGTGCACTTTGAAAATTCTACTGTTAAACCCTTGGATTCCAAAATATTTAACACCTTCATCAACCCCTTATCGTGTTCGTCCCCATTTGGACCAAAAATGAAAATATTGTCTTGGAATACCTTTACATCTTTTCTTTCCCAAAAATTTAAAACTTAAACCACTGAAAGACTGCAGCCGCCGACTCTAGGTGAAATGGTGTGAGCTTAAATTGGAAACACCCATCAGGGGTGACAAAAGATGTATGTTTCTGGGTATCCTGAGCTAAAGAAATTTGGTGGTGTGATGACAATAGGTCAATGGTGAATAACCACTTGCCAATTCTGACAAAAGTTACCAGCACATTAATTCTTGGCAACAGAAATTCGCCAACAATTATGATGTTGTTCAAATGGCATAAGTCAACACACAGCACATGTTGCCATTGCTTCGTCTAGCCAACACTAATGGGGGAAACCCAATCAGAGTCTTCTATTGGTTCAATAACCCCAAAGAAAACTTCTTCTCCAGCTCTTCAGAGACTTCATCCCTAACCATGAAAGGAATGTTCCTTACCTTGTGGACATTAGGTCTAGCATCATCCTTCAAAATAATTATGTACTCAAATCCTTTCAAATTCCCCAACCTACCACTAAAAACCTTTGGAAATCTTTTGAGCATATCATTGCCCATATGCACTCCTTTATCAACCACCATTACTTGCTCTTTGCTACTGGGATCAAGCACAATGTGCAAATTTCCATGGTCAAACTAACCAAACACAAGGGGGCCCTTTCATAGCAACATGCAATCCGCCCGAGTCAGCCTATTCTTGAATCTCAAATTAAACCACCTAAACCCAACCATGTCAATACGTTATCCACTTTAACCCTGAGGACCCCTCCAACTTTGTTTGACAATTCTTTCTCTCCGCAGCTCCTCGTTGATGATAGTTTATGGGGACCCAGAATCTGCATAAATCTTTAAGGATACATCAACAACAGTCATCCAGCACTCAAATTTAGGTCTGTGAGATTTACCATCAACATTCAAAACAAGGCTTCTACACAAACTAGCTACATTGTGACAGTGCTCGTTGTCACCTTCTGAAGTTTTCTTATCTTCCTTACTTACTGGCTCACTCACACACGTGATAGTCTTTCCTTCTCCTGCACACTTTTACAAAATGCCCTACAATGCCACAACTGCTACACTTTTGCATGGCAGCAGGCCAATTTTTGGTAAATACCAAATGTTCTTTACTGTCACAATGTTAACATCTGGTTTGATCTTTGGATTTGGAATCTTTTACACTGTACTTAGATGCTCAATTTCGAACAGTGTCATCATCTTTTGCATTCTGTTTTAACACCCTAGCACACCTACTCGACATCTCAGTTTTTAAAACAATTGCCAACACATCATTTAACGCCAAATCACCACTGACCCGTAAATGCTCCTGAATGGCTAGATTCTTGGCGTGCATCACCAACAGGTCCCGTATGAAATTGTCTTGTAATACACCAAATTTGCAGTCTAAAGGTAATTTCTTTACCTCTGCGATGTACTCTTCCGCTTAGTTATTTTTCCTTGTTTCTGTTGAAGGAACTTGTACCTGGTAATTCCAATGCAAAATCGTTGGTGTATAGTACCCATCCATATCCAAAATTACAGCCTGGAAAACATTCACATCGTCCATTACCACCAATTTTGTCATTTGGAAGTGGAAAATATTTTTTGGCAACTGCATTCCCAAGCAAATAGATCTGCTTAAACCTGCAGTTCAATATATTCTCTGCTAACTCCGTCATCTACAGCAATCGACCCTTGCATTTACTTGCATACGTCTTCACTTGGATGCCATTGAAAGTTATATGAAGAATATGAAACACTTGTTGTTATTCAGAATCTCTGTCATCAAGGTTTCATGGAAGGACTCAAACAGTTATTCCACCCAGGGTACCTCCTGACCGTGTGCGGAACATTAACAGAATCATGAGCTTTTCTTTTGAACCTCTACATTTGTGCCCATTACAATTCCTTTACTGAAAAGTAGCTTTCCTTGCTGATATCACATTGTTAAGGCATGTTAGCCAATTTAAGACCCTGGAAGAGCCTTTCTTTCTGGTTCAGAAAGACAGGATTGGCTTAGAACCAACCCTAAATTCCCTTTGAAAGTGGTTCCTCCATTCCAACTCATTCAAACCATTGAGCTCCCATGCTTCTCCCCACAGTCATACTCTGTGGCAGAGAGGGCCCTTCACACCCCTGCTGTCAAGTGTGCTCTCATGTATTACATTGATAGAACTGAGCTCTTTTGCAAAACTCAACAACTTTATGTTGCTTTTACCCTGCCACATAAAGGCCAGGCTCTTTCAAAAGCTGGCATAGCTAGATGGATGGTCAAATGTTTTCAAAACTGCTGCATTACAGCTTGGAGGAATTTCCCTGCTCTGCCCAGACAATATTCTACTTGCAAAAAGGAGCCAAGTTCAAAACTAGACTGCAGGATAATGCTAAGCATGTTAATCTACAGCACTACATGGTACGAACAGATACTTATGATAAAAAAGTAAGTAGAATATTCCTTATTGCAAGTTGGTTGGATTATTTATTGTGTAATTGTGGAAAAAAGGAAAAAGTAGCAATTGTAATTTTGAGTAGCGTCGGTGTGCCCTGTGACAGATTATGACCTCCTTGTCAAGAGATCCCTTCTATTGATTTGTATTTGTGGATCCTAGGCTTCAGTTCACAACTTGTACCAAACTCTTTAATATATAAAATTTTACCTGTGCCTATTTTTGTTTAAGGGCTTCACTAGACAAGGAAGCGTGTTTTAATCTCATTAACATTGATTATATTTCTCTCATCGTAGTGTGGCGATAAAGAATTCTGACGTCCCACCCATTCTCTCTGAAACAGTGCAGTTTTCAGCAGAGATGGAAGAAGTCCCTCTAGGTGAGTTCTGTTGCATGGAAAATCTTTAAAGCACATTAATTCTGATGGATACTTCTAACCGCATATTCCTCACCATTAGACTATTCGGCAGGCACCAGGCCATAGCAATGCTCCGGTGTGCTGGTAAATGAAGCTGTTTTGATCTTGTCCCATGCAGTAAGTGATGGAGTGGAGCCACATATAGATGCCACCCCATGTGACAATGTCTGTTCTTTCTTTCAATGCCTTGAATTGTGGATCTAGAGCTCTGCTCTCTTTTCTTTGGTTCACAAATTCTTTCAAAACTCCTTTCATGTATCTAAGGGAATGGTGTCCCCCAGCAAGGACTAAAGGGTTCAAACTATGCCATGACTGTCAGAAACAGGTGTTGATGGTGGACCCGCACAAGGTGTGCCTCTGGTGTTTGGGCTTAGTGTAAGACTCCAAGTCATGCGAACATTTTTATTTCATTCACCCGAAGGCAATTCAGGATCGTGAAATGAAAACTGTTTGCTACCAAACACCAAAATAAGTGATAGACTACATGTAAGTTCCGCTCCTGCTCCAAGTCGAGGGCACAGACTCATTCCTGCTTTCAAGGCCACTCCTGTGACCGATCCAATTCGTGTGCGAGGTCATCTGGTAAATCCAAATCTAATTCTAAGAAGAAGCATAAGAAGTTAAAGTGGGACTCAACAACAGCCAGCCACTCTCTGTCCCAAGGGAAGTCAGGTGGTGTTAAGGTGCCAATCAATCTTGCTCCAGATGCCGATCGTGGAGTAGATTCCTCAACTGGTTCAGTTGTGCCTCCCTATTTTCTCGAGCCATCTGCAACACCGCAGAAGGTTGAGGCCTTTAAGGAGGCCATGCTGCATATTTTCGGCACTCTGCTGGCTCCCTCTGGCACACCTTTGGGCTCCAAGGGCCCACAGGGCATCCAGTTAAGTTACCACTGGCAGATCCATTATCTGTGCCATCTGTGACCCTCAAACCCATCCTGGGTTCTGCACCACCTCTGGCGCAGACTTCCATTCCAGCTCCAAAATCTATGCTGGTTCCTTCTCCACTGACATTGGCCCAACATCACCAGTGGTGGCAGTGCATCAACTGCTGATTCAAGTGTCCGACTTCGAGCTGAATCCACTTCGAACTGACCAAGGTCACCCCTGACTTTACTTCAGAACACCTGGTCCTAGTATGCTCTGATTCAGTCAAAGCACTTCCTCTTCCACAAGGTCTTCCTCAGAGGCCTTTTCGCATTTTTAACTCTTTTTTTCCTTTAATTTTATTAACATTTCAATCATAAGAACATACATGTACATATTAGGATCCATCAGCATCCCCTCAACCTTCCCTTGTGTCCCAAAAGCAGACCTTCGCCAAATATAGCACACAGTAACATTTACATCCATGCTCGCCTTCCATGTTGTTTGTCAATCATTAACTGTTAACTCCCTAACAGTCACACCCTCCTCCCATTTCCATATTGTGGTTGTTAATTATAAATTGTAACTTATGCCTAGCCTCTCTTCATAATCAAGGAGGATCCCAGTAGGTCTTTCCTGATTTTATTTTCCCTGATCTATTTTTGGCAGGGACTCAACCCTCTGGTCCCAGTACTAAGGTCCTGTTTCTCTTGAATCTGGGGGGCTTTGTAAATCCTTCGACATTGTTGCCCATGCTCAAAGGTCATCCTCCATTTTTCGTCCTTCCGGATTAGTTTCATGTGGACTGCTTCTGCAGCTGCCTCTTCGCTCATGTCCCTTAGCCATGCCTCTATAGTCGGAGGCGAGATGCATCGTCAAGCTATCGCAATTCATCTTTACGCCAGGACAAGACCTGGAATTTCCTACTCGGCTTCCTTTTTGTGTGTGCTGGAACCAGCCCCAGCAACACTGTCGTTATTTCTAGGGATACTACCCACCTTGTGGCCGCCCTCCATCGGGTCAGGACAGTCACCCAATATGTTGTCAGCTGCCGGCATGCCCATACCATATGAATAAATTCTGCGTCTATATCTCCACGTCTAGGACATTCGTTCGAATATTCCCAGTAGATCCAGCTCTGAGTCCGTGGGGTGAGATTTGTTTGGTGTATGAAATTATATTGGATAAGTTTAAAACGTGCAATAGTATTTACGGCTTTAACCTGTAACTCCTTCATGTATTTACTTCCAGGTAGGGGCAGTTAGAGGCTCCCAAATTATGGTCTCCCATTTGTCCTGGATGGGAAGAGGTTCCCCCGGGTCATCCTCCCAGTCCGAGTGATATAGATGTGAGACTAACCGACGGCCCTCTGCCATAGTAAGCATAGTTTACAAGACGTTGGTCCAAGGGGGCTCCACCGGGAATGATGGCCAGAGTTTGCGCGCCACTCTCGATATTTTCCCATATTGTAAGAATTGGCCCATTCCTAAACCAAAAGCTGCTTTCGCTTCCATCCTTGTAATAAATCTCCCACTAACATAAAGGTCTCCCATCTGGTGGCACCCCCACCCCTCTGGCCATCTCCGCACCGACATGGAATCAGCTACCTCTCAAAATGGTTTCACCACCCATAATGGCATATTTGGGGCCTGAGGCGCACATTTTACTACTTTAAAAACCACCCTTTCCCATATCCTGGTAACATGTTGGACAATCTGTGGGACATCTGCCAGAGCCCCAGCCCCAAGCATCAAGAGCCCAGGGAGGGAGGATTGTTCCCCACATGTACCCGTGCAGTAATTGTTTTTCCTAATTCTCTTCATCGTCCAACCAGTGGACTACATGCTGTAAGTGAGATACCATATAATATAGTTCCACTCGAGGCATCTCCAGGCTTTCTGCGCCCCACGCCCGCTGCCGTGTCCGCAGTCGCACCCGTTTCCGTTTCAGTCCCAACAGAAAGTCCACCATCAGCCCCTCCAGTATTCGAAAGCAATAACTAGGGATCTTGTATAGGGAGTTTTGCATTGTATAAAGACATCTGGGGAGGACGATCATCTTTGCGATTGCAATCTTTCCCATTAGGGATAGGTGTAGGTACCTCCAGAAATGTATAGAGCTTTGTAGCCCCTCCAAGAATCTTCCTATATTGAGTTTCATGTATGATGAGGCTGTGTGTGCTAGTTTGATTCCTAAATACCTAGTCCCTTCAGTAGCCCAGGATAGACCCACCTCGGGCAACTCCTTCTTTGGCCTCATTGCCATTTTCCCCATGTGGATCAGTTTAGATTTCCTCAGGTTTATATGGAGCCCTGAAAAGGTCTCAAAATCCTGAAGAATTTTAATAATGACAGGTACCAACTGCTCTGGTTTCTTGGGCGAACACAGCAGTGTTGTCCGCATATAAAGATACTACATGGTTTGTCACCCCGAGATTCACCCCCCACTACGCCAACCGTCTCCGCAGTGTGGCAGCAAAAGGCTCCATGGTGGGTGCGAAGACAAGTGGGGACAAGGGGCACCCCTGTTGCATGCCCCGTTGCAACCGAAATGCCTCAGAGATCAATCTCCCAACCTTACCCGGGCGACCGGGGCAGTGTACAACAGCTGCACCCATCTATGAAAATCCAGGCCCACTCCGAATCTCAGTAGGACCAACCACATATATGACCAATTGATTGAATCGAGCGCCTGTTATATATCAAGGATCGCCATTGCATAGTCATCCTTCAGTAAGCATGGGGCATGCCAAACATATGCCAGGTGTCGTAAGCTGTGGGTGGTGCTTTGTTTCTGAATAAACCCAGCCTGGTCAGTATGGGTCGTGTGAGGCATGTGGGGATACAGACTTGCTGCTAGGATTCCACTAAGTATTTTCATATCAAGATTTAGAAGTGAGATCGGTCTGTATGAATCAGGTAATTCGGGGTCTCCGTCTGGTTTCGGGATCATAACTGCCAACGCCTCCCTCAGGTAGCCGGAAGGGTCTATGTCCTCCAGGACTCAGCGTAATCCTACAGCAGAGGGTCCACTAGCTGCAAGGCAAACATCTTGTAAAACTCAGAGGGAAGACCATCGGCCCCAGGGCTGTTTGCTGGTTTCAGACACTTGATAGCTGCCAAGACTTGTTCTCTGTTTATAGGCACTCCAAGAGCATCCTCCCCCTCTGGGTCGAGACTCAGCAAATCAAGAGTTTCCAAGAAGTCCCAGACCATTTTCGATGGTGAGGGTGCCTGTTTCTCATATGTTCTAGCTAACGTTTTGGCTAGGACCTCAAGGATAGCCTGCTGCATGTAAGCCAAATGTCTGTTGTCTCCCCTAAGTTTCAATATGGGCACTATGGTGGATTCCTTTCTGAAAAGCCTTTGGCAGTAGGCCTTGTATATGGCTGCTCCCCATTCCCCTAAAATCTGGGGACTCCTGTGGAGATGAGCCTCCAACCTGCACAACCCCTGCTCTTGATTTTGTATACCGCATTATAGTTGTTTTCGCACGCCATAGGTTGTCTTGATAGAGACTCCCCAGAGGACAACCTTCATGGTTTCCAATTCCACTGCCCTACTTGAGGTCGATCCCCAGTTCTCCTCAAAGTAACGAGTCAGCGTTTCAGTGATCACTGCAACAAAGGGGGGATCCATCAACGCCTCTGCAAACAATCGCCAGGAGGGTATTTCCAGACATTCCGGTTTCCCCCACAGACTTCGCAAGACTGGGGAATGATCTGAGATATATCTAGGCAAGTGCGTTATACCATCCACCTCTGAGGTGAGGTCTAAAAACAGGAAGAAGTAGTCAAGCTTGCTGGAAGTCCCTGTTGCCGGGGTACACACGAAAACGTTATTTTACTCGGGGTTGCAGTCCCTCCACACATCCCTCAACTGCAATCCCTCCCTGAGATCTTCCAAAGTCTCCGTCATCCGAAGCTTTGTGTTTGCGTGTGGGGGTTTCCTGTCCAGGGTTCCAGCCACCGCAGAATTTTTTCGCCCGCCACGGTTATAGCCACGCCCAAATGGGGCGTGCCCAATGTCATTAACTCAGGGAAGAAGGAGGAACAATCATTATTGAGGGCATATATACTGAGAATACTCAATTCCCTCCCATATAGTGTACCATGCAGAACCACATACCTCTCCTCCGGATCTGTTATGTGATGTAAATGTCTGAGGGGAATCCCTGGAGCTACCCATATTAGTGTCCCTCTTGCAAAGCCTGAAACATTTTTTACTCATATTGTAATCAACCTGATAATAACGATGGTGATGATGAGGATGATTTACCCCCACACAATGATGTTGAGGAGGGTGAATTATTGGTTGTATGGATTAGACGCTTAGCTGAGGTCCTATACCTAAAGCTGCCTTCAATTGAAGTCAAGACAAATGCACTTACTGAGGTGCTGCACCCTTGGCCAGTCCCTACTGAGACCTTACTTCCATTTAATAAATGCCTGATTGATACCCTTATGTGTACTTGGACGGAGCCTTGCTCTTGACCACCTGTCAACAGGCAGGTGACCAGTCACTACAGACTAGCGCAAGGCAACCCCGATTTTCTTATGCGGCACCCAACTCCAGAGAGTTTAATGGTTCAAGCTTCTACCAGCAAAGCAAACCCTAATGCATGCCACACAACCTCTCCAGATAGGGAGTCAAAAAGGATATAGAAGTTCTGTAATCAGATGCTCTCTTCCTCCAGCTTGGCATTGTGTTTAGTCAATGCCTTTTACCTGCTAAGCCATTATACACACACTCTTTTGGGACAGGGCCAGTGTGATCTTGACTGCAGTCCCAGGGTAATTTTGAGACTCTTTGGCTCAAACCATTCAAGACGGCCAGGATGCGGTAAAATATATCATTAGAGCTGGCCAGGATACTACTGACTAATCGAGGTGCACCGTAGGCCCTATTTTGCTGCCTCATTGCCACATGTGGATGTAATCCACTGGCTTTTCTTGAGACAAGCAGGTGTATCCAATAGAGATGCCTTTTTATGGGACCTGTCTCTTTTGAAAAAAGTCTGTTTCTGCCCTCCAGTGGTTTCAAAAAAGCAGTACCACAGTGCATTCCATGGCTTTTAGACCCTGTCTGACAGTTTCATCAATAGCATAACCCTTCAAAGGCTATTCCAGAGGGCTGCTGTATAGACACCTCAGCAGTCACCCCATACCTTTCATGGCTGGGGATCAAGCAAACAACATGCAAGTCACTATGGTTCGACTCAGGCCTCCGCTCCTGTAGAATTAGCCTCCAAGCCATTGTAGATTGCATTTAGTGGTACTCAGCCACACTGGTGCACTCAGGCATTTTCTTACTGGGTGGAGGATTAGCGCCCTACTGCTTTTTTGCAGTGAAAGACAGAGAAAATAAAGTGATATTAACTCGTGGTATTATCATTTTATTTTCTCTTACTTTCACCCACAGATTTGCCAGAGGGGGCATGGGCAGGGGAGGAGTGTTTGTATCCTTCTAATGTGCGCAATGACTGCTTGACGGCCCTATTGGGCCGCCAAAAACAGTCATGCGCACTTCGCATGTTCTCCGTGCAGGCTGCATCACAGCCTACGCGGAGAACATGCTCAGGCCTCCAGTTAGAATATGAGCACTGAAAAACGGGGCTCAGACCAATCACAACGCTGCAAGGCAGCATTGAGATTGGCTGACTGGGAGCTTGGGTGTGCTTCCAGTGGCCAACACCGAGCAAGGGAGGACTACGGAGGTGAGACAGGCGGGGAAGAGGCAAAAGGGTACGTTTTTAAAATTTTTATTTTTATTAGTTTCAGAAACACATATTGCGTATAGCATTAACGTCATACATTTTGCAAGAACTAGTTCAAACAAACAATCTGTGGCTATTTAGTCTTAGTGCCCAATTGCCCTCCAACACAATTAAATTTGTCGATACAGAAATTCAATTAATACATGCAGATTGACAGTGCTATAGATCATCACATTCTGATAACGTTTCTTGTTCCTTAGATCTCAAATATTGCAACAGTGGCTCCCAAATGTCTTTGGGTCGAGAAGGGGCTGGGAGTTCTTCTGCATACAATTCTAGGTTCTCCCTACAGTACACAAGATCCCTTTTCCAATTGTCCGGCAGCGGAGGAGCTGAACTGTCCCATCTCATCACCACTCTCCTCTTGGCCAACAGTAACTCAATTCTAATAAACTTGCCAATTGCACTTTTCAGAGCCGGCGTGTAGCACAGCAGACACACCTGTGGAGTACAATGTAGGGTAATAGTTGTCATGGTTTGTAGTCTGTGCAGCACCTCCACCCAGAATGCAGCCACCTGATTGCATTCCCAGGCAATGTGCCAGAAGTTAGCCCCCTGTGCCCCACACCGTTTGCACGTATCATTGTCCCGAAGGTCATATTTATGTAGCTTCAGTGGTGTGTTGTATGCTTAGTGCAAGAATTTAAAATAAATGATGCGTAAGTTACAATTGGACGTGAATGCGCTAGTTACCTGACAGCGATATTCGCACTTCTTTTGTGTGAGCTGAGGGAGGAGTCTATGAGTCCAGCAATAAAGGCTTCTGTCCGTGCTAATAATTTTCTCGTCTCTTGCAGCCCTTTATAGCTTAGTAATCAGTTTATGCCATGTGGGGCTTACTAGGAGTGTCTGTAAGGTTTGCAATGTTGGTGGTTCATCAGGAAAGGTATGGTAGTATGCCTGTATCGCTTTCTTAAGTCGTTGGAATTGGAATAAAAATAACGGCGACATGTTGTGAATATATTGTAACCGGTCTATCGTGATGAAACTACCATTTGGGTAGAGGTCTTGCATTTTGTCTATGCCTACTGATTTCAGGGCATGCATGGCTCCTGCCTCCTGTGTGACTGATAGTGCTGCATGTTGATCTAATGGGAGCATGGGGGCATATAGTGGGAGCTTCGCCGCTATCCGGCCCAGTGCCTGCCAGGCTGCAACCGTGGTATCTATTGTATTGATTTCCTGTTTGGGGGTACCTCTGTGCAAGTATGACAGAATGCATCTTAATGGAATCTGGTGTGCCTCCCCATCTTCAACCGCTACATGAGGAATGAATTCATGGTGCTGGTACCAGAAGTATGAAAACTGCGCTTGAGTGCATAGATAGTACAGATACATGTCTGTGACTCTAAAGCCACCTTTACCATAGTCCAGTATAAGTGTATCCCAGCTCACACGGGGAAGCTTGCCTCCCCATACCAACCTCATCAATAGCGAACATATGGTTTATTAAAATTGGTGAGTCAATTGTATGGGTATGTTGCTAAATAGATATAGAAATCAGGGCAGGACCGTCATCTTGATACGGCTATGCGGTCAGCCAATGATAGCGGCATCCTTGATCATCTGTCTACCTGTTGTTTCAATACTGCGCAGGCAGCGCCATAGTTTTCCCTAATGACCATTTCCGGGTCGTGATGAACCCATATCCCCAGGTATTTTACAGGGTCGGATGCCCACTCAAGAGGAAACTCCAGAGCATGAGGGACAGTAATCATGGTCAGAGGTACTTTCACTGATTTGTTCCAATTGATGCTGATCCCCGAGAGGTGCTCAAACCTAATACACTCGCGCAGGATTGGAGCTAAGAACATTTGTGGTTCCCTGATAAAGAGCAACATGTTGTCAGCATAAAGTGATATGCTCACCAGACGATGGGCAAATCTAAGGGCCGCATCCCTATGCCGTTGCCTGATGAAGCAGGCCAGTGGTCCCAGCACAGGGGAAAAGAGCAGCGCCGATAGCGGGCACCCCTGCCTGGTGCCACTACAGATCCTGATTGGTTCTGATGTTAGTCCGTCTACCCGGACGTGCGCTGTGGGACCAGTATACAGTAACCGTATCCATCTACTGTGGAATTCAGGGACCCCCATGCGCTGTGGTATTTGAAACATATACCCCCATTTGATGGAATCAAAAGCCTTGGCTGTGTCCAGCATCACTGCCTCAGCCTGAAGCTTAGGGTCAAGAATATGGAACGTTGCGAAAATTGTTTGCAAATTGTGTGATGTGGACCTGTCTGGAATAAATCCAGATTGATCTGGGAGAACCAACATCGGCGGTTGGAGCCTAATGGCCAGGACTTTTGCCAACACTTTTGCATCAGTATTAATAAGTGACAATGGGCGATATAATTCGCAGATGTGTGGTGGTTTGTCTTTTTTTTTAAACAGGGTGATTGTTAGGGTTTCTCTTAGCGATGGCGGTAGTATTCCTGACTCATAGGCTTCTTCGTACATATCCAACATTTAGGGTGTCAGTTCATCCGCAAATTCCTTATAGAATTCACAGGTGAGGTCATCGGGCCCTGGTGCTTTCTTGTTAGGCAATGATCGAATTGCCTCGCAGAGATCAGTGGCCTCAATCGCTTGGCAGAGATATTTGTGCTGTCCTACGGATAGCCAGGCGGTCACAACATCTGCAAGGTAGTCTTCTAGCTCCTTGGAGTCAGTTCCCCTTTTGGAGGTGTACAATTCTGTATAGCATGTGCGGAATGTGCCGCAATTGCTGATGTGGAATAGTGATCCCCCTGTGTGGTCTGTGATTTTTGTTATGATTTGACGGTCTGTTCTTTGTTTGATCTTGGAAGAAAGATTTCGTCCGTCTCTGCCTCCCTCGCCATATGCACGGGCCACGTGTCTCTTAGATAGGTAACGTACTTCACCAGCTGTCAATTCGTTATACTCTAGTATGAGATCTTTAATACGGGTGAGTGTTTGCGTGCACGGGAAAGTCTTGTTCAAGCTGCTCTAGTGTGTTTTCCACTCTGGACCGTTGGGCTTGGAGATCCTTAAGTATGCCTGCCATTGTGCCAATGCGTTTGCCCCTGATACTGACCTTGAAGGCCTCCCAAAGTGTTGCAGCACTGCTCACTGACCCCTTATTTAAATCAAAATATTGGACTATAGCCTCCCTGATCTAGGGTATATAGAGGATCAAGAAGCTCCTCTGATCGAAACCGCCATGTAAACTGATGGGGGAAGCTTAATAGGATACATACTGTGATTCTAATGGGGTTGTGATTGGACAGTGTTCTGGGTAGCGTGTCTTTTGTGGACACCCATGCATTAGCACTTTTACTCACCAGCCAGTAGTCCAGCCTTGACCAACTGCCATGAGCGATCGAGGTGTGCATACCCACTAGCCTATTAATGTTACGCATTCTCCATGCGTCTACAAGACTTAGTTCAGCCATCCCATTGTTTATAACCTGAGCAGCTCTGGGTGAATGGCCACCACACTCTCTGAATTTGTCTTTGCTAGGGTCCAAATGTGTATTAAAGTCCCGGCCCCAGATAATTTCAGCGCCAGGCCTGTCCCGTAATACATTAAATATGCCCTCAAAAAAGCCAGGCTCGTTAGTGTTGGGTCTGTATACATTGACTATGGTTATAGGTGATCCAGCCTATTTGCCGTGTATTATAGCATATCGTCCCACATCATCCGTGCAGGATTTCATCAAAGTGAACGGAAGATTTTTCTTTACAAGTGTGAGCACCCCTCTGGCATATGTTGAGTAGGAGGACGCCAGCCTGTACCCCGCCCACTGCGCACCCACTTTGTTTCAGAATGCTTTGTCAGGTGCGTCTCCTGCAGGAGTACTATCCTGATATTATGTCTGTTCAAATAGGCCATTACTTGTCTTATTTTTGGGGGGGAATTCTGCCCTCGAACATTCCACGTCATGCATGATATCCGCTCATTATCTAGCACTGTCATGTTATCCCGTCGTGAAATCTGCTTTTTGCATCTTTACAGTGGAGTGAAATATAGTTCAACATTGGTATCAAAGGATCACATTGAGCCATGTAAAACAGTCCCCCGTTACTCCACCTCCTATGTCCAGCCCCACCCACTTCAGCACCCCCAACTTACCAAAGCCATCACTTAAACACAACAACAACCCCCAAATACAAGGTACAGTAGTCATTAGATGTGGGCTACACCCATGGGGGAGCGCAGGAGCACCTTTAGCCTCCCAGGTAACAAGGGAGGTGGCTGAACAACGTAAAGAAGTTACCCGCTTCTTGTATATATCTAAACTGAGGAAAGGACATAAATGTGCTCCTGCTTGCGGCATCAACTACAGTGCGTGTGTTACAATTGAATTAACTTACAGCCATTAGGATATCGGGAGGCATCTGAGCGTGACCCTCTTATTTTGCATACAGAGAGCAAGAAGGAACCAAGTACCAATGGGTTTGTGGTATCATCATGCAAAGTATGAGCACTCAGCAAGAGCAACCGTAGTCTTTGTGCATCATGGATTAGTCCTCTTCTTCTGGTGTGCCAGATGTTTCTTGACTGCGACGCCTTAGGGCTTTAGCATAATCCATGGCTGCTTTAGGGCTAGTGAAGATCCTAAACTTCCCCTCCGCACCAATGCGCAGACGGGCCGGGTAGAGCATAGCTTATGGAACACTCTCTGCCAGTAGTAGCTTCTTCACAGATTGGTACTCCTTCTTTGATGCTTGGACCGCGGCAGTGAAGTCCGGATAGAAGGCCAGTTTATTTCCTTGATAGTTTATGGTGCCCTGTTTCCTGGACCTGCGCAAAACTGAGTCTCGATCCCTGTAGTTCAACAGACAGGCGATAATCAGTCTTGGTGAGGCACCCGCGGGGGGGGGCGGGGTCGGGGGGGCGAGCCGCCAAGGTGCTCCGCCCCAAAGATCTCACGTAGCATCGTCTCAACATAGGATTCCAGTCTCCCCGTGTTGGTCGATTCTGGCAGGCCAGTAATTCATAAGTTTCTACGACAGGAGCGGTCCTCAAGGTCCTTAGCTTGAATGATGGCGACCACCTTTTTCATGTCGAGAGTCTTGGTGGTCACTTGTAAGTTATCCTCAGCGTCTGAGATGTGTTTTTCAGCTTCGCCTAACCTGGTGGCGTGTTTATCTAGTTTCGCCGACATATGGTCCATCCTGTTTTAAGCGCATAAATGTTTCCATCCATAGACTAGAGACTGCTTTGCATGGTTAGAAGCGTTGTTTCGAGTGACGTTGAGTGTTCAGTAATGGCATCCAGCTCTGAATCTGAGGTAGCTTTCTGCTGCGATCTGCCTCGCGCACGCGATTCAAAGTTGAGCCGGGATTGTCCTCTGTCTGTTTTCCCCATGCCTGCCCTCTTAAGTGTTACAGCAGTGTGTAGACTATTGGTGATCGCCAATTCTCACTGGGCACTGGAGTGCACAACGGTAAGCTGTGGGCACATTGTTACAAGGGGAGCAGCAACCAGCATGCATGTACAGTATAGAATACAAGGAGTGAATTTATTAACCTGCGCAAGTTTAGAGCCAGGAGATGAGCAGTACAGTCACAGCAGTGTGTAACCTAATGGTGAGCACCAGTCCTCACTGGGCGCTGGACCGCACAACTGTATGTAGCGGGCAACGTTGTTACAAGGGGGAGCATCAGCCAGCATGCATGTAGAGCATAAAACTCCAAGGAATGTCTCTATTCACCTGTGTAGTTTCAGAATCCGGCGATGAACACTGCAGTCAGGATCTCACATCCAACCCGGCAATCACATTTTACACAAGCTGCGCTGTTTTTTAAATCAGAGCTGTGGCAGCGGGATATTGTGCTAAGTTCTAATGTCTGGGCAGCTGAGGCAACTCTCCACTGCACTTGCGCCTCAGCTGCACGTCAGTTGCTAAAATCAGCACCCAGTTCCTCCAGGATCACGGGCGGAACAGTGGGGCAGCAGAGGTCTAACTGAAGAGAGGCCTCCGGCGGGTCCAGTCACAACACCATACTCAGAGGCATCAGAGGGAGGATATTCAGCAAGCGCTTGCAATGGCGGCCCTCCGCACCGCCTCTGCTGCTCAACATGGGCCCGCCCGATGACCAGCGCTCGGGAACGGACACTGCCGGCCGTCCCGGAGCACTCGTCAAGCATTCAAAGGTATTGTGTCCCCCTGGGAGGCCCTTCAGTGTTCACTTAGTCGTCCGCCGAGGCAAGGGCACGTGGAGGGGAAACAACCTTTACAACGCAGTCATTACAGAGCACTACCTTGACAATGCAGTTGTTACATCGCAACATCCTTTACATGGCATGCCATTACAACGCGGCCATTACATCGCATGTCACTACAACGCATGTCATTACAACGCATGTCACTACAAGGCATACCATTACAACGCATACCACCGCCACGGGACGCTGACCCACGGGAGACTGGGGTAGAGTCATGAGGGCAGAGCAGGGCCTCACATGTGTCATAGGTGCCTTCCATGGAGTGTCACGGGGAGAATGGGAGGTCTACCCCCAGGGCATGATGCCGAGGGCACATGCCAGCTGTGTACGGCAACATGGCGGATATGAATGCCACAGACCCAGGCCCGACACCAAGTCTGTACCTGTCCGTTGCGGACGACAGCCCCCAGGCCACCGGCTCAGACACCAACGATGTTCCGCTGGAGGATGACGGTCACTCATGGTGCACAGGGTTAGTGGCACCACGTGTCGCAGGCCTGCGATATGGAATTATGCCTCACTGATTGAAGGGAGCCTTGTTCTGTGGCCGCTGCCACGGACTTGGGGTCACTGCCTTTCAGGACACTGTTCCACATGTAGGACCTACTGGGCCAAAGAGGAGGCCGGTGGAGCATATAAATTAGTAAGGAGTGATGTGGACCAGCGTCGGGGGGGCAGCGATGGTCTGCGGAGGCTGCAGAGGTCGCGGGACTAGGGCTTGGTGCTTGCACCGGGACGTGTTGGACCCTCTGTGACACACGACGGTGTCGGCAGGTAAGCAGTGCGGCACTGGTGCGCTGGGGCGGGCAGACCTGGTCTGTGCATCAGCGTCCTGGGTTGCAGGAGGCGCACAGAGTCGCAGGCCCCGCTGCTCACAGCGTCGGCCTCGTGGCAGGCTGCGTGGCACCGCAGTGTCAGTGATGTTGGCCTTCCCGGGAGTGGACCACGCCCTGCGCAACGGGGTTTGTCACCACACCCCTGCGCAGCCCTGGCGTACTCGGGGCCAACCCACTATGCTCACGCACACAGGAGGGGACGCAGTGTGCAACACTCCCGCTATCTGTCCCATGGCCTGGGGTGACATGGTTGTGTCCACTGCTCACTACTCTCCAGTCACCAGCAGTTGTGGTCTGCATGGACATATCAGTTGTTTGCATTCCCATGACTGTCCTGCACATCCACGCCTCACTTCTTGTTGTGTACATTCCCACTCATGGGTCACTTGCATCCTCGCACATGGCTTCATTCCGCATCTCCACACGTTCAGCTGTTGTGTGACTGTGGTGCCATGAAATGTCTGTATTGGGTGCAGGGGTAGCCCAGGATCGACATGGAGTGGTGTAGTGATGTCTGGTAGGTGGTCGTGTAGTTTGACATGTTGCATGTGGTTTGGTCATGTGTACATTCCCACAGTTGTGCGTTGTGTGTTGGTGGCTTTGGAATGTGTGATGTGTTGGTTTGGTACTTACCAATGAGTAGTCCCGTTCCATATGTGCCATCTTGGAAGCGCTGGTTGATGATGGACTGTCGGAAGATGAAGGAATCATGCACACTGCCTGGGTAGTTGGCGACGACATTGGTGAAGATTCCCCAGTGGTCCACTATTGCCTGCACATTGATGGAATGCTGATGCTTTCTGTAGCGATAGTGGTGTGCAGTATCCGCAGGGGGCACAAGTGGGACATGTGTGCAGTTGATTGACCCCAACACGGCCGGGAATCCGGCTATGGTGTAGAAGCCTTGCTTTGTCTCCAGCTGTTCCTGCGCAGTGTTGGGGAAGTGAAGGTACTGGGGTATGAAGCTGAGGATGGCATCCAGAACAGGTGTGATGAACTTTGATAGGGTTGGCTGTGAGACCCCTCCGACTCTGGCAGTTGTTGGTTGGAAGGTACCAGAGGCCAAAAGATGCAGCACGGCCCGAAGCTTTGTCTGCGGAGGGATGTGGGTTCTCTGCTGTGTTGGAACCGTCAGCCTGTGGGCGATGTGGGTCATGATGCGGAGGATGGTTGCCCTTTTGAGCCTGTAGTGAGCAATGACTTCCTCAGGTGTTAGGTCTGTGAGAGTGATGCGTTTTCGGTAGGTCCGCTGTCTTACTCTGCGCTGCCTCTGTGGTGGTCCGGGGCAGGAGGCGGGTCAGGGTCCTGGTGGTGGTGGTGGTCCTGGGGATGGTGGTGGTGGGTGTTGTGGCCCTGTTGGGGCTCCGAGCTGCATGAGGAGTAGCTCCATGGCGTTGTTTGTTCTTTGGGTGTGGCTGTGTGTGGGGCTCCATCGCCTACTGCATGTAGTCGTCCGTCTTTACATCTGCTTGAGGAAGGTGTTAAATACCTGCGGCTACCGCGGCTTAACATCTGTTTTTGGTTCTCTTCGCAGATTTGGCAGTTTGTTGTGAAAGGGGTGGTGTTTTTTTTTCATGTGTTTTTGCACGGGAACACCTACTCTGCATCTCATTAGGGTTAGTTGGTGGTGTCCGCCGTGGTGATACATTTTGGGGCAGTTATCGCAGGAATACTGGCCATGTCTGCAGTTTGCACCAGCTTGTGAATGGGGTGTTGGGTCTATCTCCACTTTTGATGCGTTAAGGTGGAGATAAAACCTTGTGAATATGCCCCTGATTCTCTAGGTTGAAAAAATCTTGTCTGACACCCTATCTATAATCTAGAAAACAGATTCCAAATACTTTTTACCAAGGATAGTTTGTCTTTGGACTCAGACGTTTTGTGCAGGCTGGTGCTGAATAATTGAAGTTTGTTCCTTGGTACGGTATCTGTTATGGGCTTGGAACACATTTGCAACACCTCATGAAAATTTGAGTTCTATTGCGCTCTACCAATTTCATGTGCTGTTTTCACTGATGTGATAACTGTAGCAGGCATAACTTTGTTGCTGCCGAGATTGAACAGATCACCACTCTCCTCCAATTTGTTGCAACAAGATCATCATGCTGGACAGCTTGACCTCTGGTTGTGGGTGTTGCAATTAGGTATTGTCTTAGCTTGGAACTCATTTTCAGGCACTACAGAAGACACATTGAAGATGAAAAAAGAAAGGAACATATTAACACATATGAATAAATGTTGATACATGTCAATAAGTATGAATATTTACATCAAATTTATAACCGATTTGAATTTAAAAGTTTTCTACGTGATTTTATTGGGCATTTTATGACGTCATAGGCAAGATCCACTTAGAGTCTCGCTATTATATGATTACTTGTCAAGTCTCCACTCACCTGAAATCCAGGATGTTCAATTTGAGAGATGAGACGATTGTTCTCTATGCCCTCGAAACTCTATACCTGTTCGGCTGTACTCAAAACACAGCTTGACAAGAATAGACTTCCAGGGGAACGGGGAAACTGGGACAAAATAATAAAAAAGAAAACAAACACACGTCTTCCTTTGGACCAGGAAACGTCTTTGGCGCTGACTGCAATCTATTCAGTTACTCTGTGGACCGTATTGACTTTCTGATTTCTGGCATCTAAATACAATAAACAACATTAGCTAACACCTACTTACACATTGAATTCAGTTGTTTAAACATTAAATACAGTGCATAAAACTATACTTTTCTTTTTGTATATTGCGTAATTCACAAAAAGAGTTATGGTCACTCTCTATCATCTCGAGAAAAATGTCTGCAACAATGTATATAGCTTTCTGTAGTAAAACAAATAACATGAATTACCTGAAATGCAAATAGTCACACGTTCACTAATACAAATCTTTTAATGCCTTATGTCACACTTACTCAAAAAAATATGTGTCTGAATTAACCCTGGGCGTAGTTCGCGTAGTAGCGCTATGCATAGCTACGCGAAGTGCACTTCGCACTACACGAGAACTGCGTAGTGCGCTGTTTGCGATGATTGCACAGTGCCGGATGCTTGTCTGCACTGTGCAATCATTGAAAACGGCATCTTGCACAGTGCGAGTTGTCGTTTTCTGCCACTCGAGTAGATTTTTACTCGAGCGGCAGCTTTCTCAACGCGGACTGGTAGTTTCTCATCGCGAGTGGTCGCGAGCATACGCGACCACTCGCAATGAGAAACCTGACCTCCCCGCGTTGAGAATCTCTCCGGGAGGATTATTTTTCGCGATCGCCAAACTTGATGTTGCTGATCGCGAACGAGGAAAAAGTCTCACCGGGATGTCATTTTGCTCGCTCGCGGTCGCCAACTTGATGTTGAGGACCACGAGCGAGCAAAAAATACTAACTACTCTATGCTACGCAATTTTGCACTATGCTACGTGCAAATCGCGTAGCGTGAAGTAGCACAAACTATGCAAACTTCCCGAGCGTAGCGTAGTTGTCCGCCCAGGGTTAGTGTAAATTCTAAATATAAACTCTTAAGAAGATTGCAGGAATATAAGTCCAAAGTCTCAAGATTAAACAAATATTGAGAACAGCTTGGAGATGAGTCTCTCCCTCTTGAAGTCTTTCAATGCCCAAGAAATGTGGAATGAGAACAAAAGTACCTTCATGAGTTGTGCGCTCTGTTCACTGTCTTTTAAAATGTTAAATAAATAGAAATACCTGTATCTGAATTCCACGCTCTGTCTCTGCAAACGGGAGTATGCTGCAATACCTTACTACTTTTCCTTTCGTTGCTTCTGGGAGGGTAGATTCCCCTGACGAATCGGATTCAGAGGAGGAAGATGTCCTGCTGGCTTGGCAACCAAAGCTCACTCGGACAGTAGGATCGAGTCTGGAAACCAATTGGATGAAATCTGCAACGCGGCAGCGCCAAGACGAGAAATCAGGTAAGTGAAGATTAGGACGACGAGAGCCAGCGTGTCACGTGGCGCTGGAAATCTACTTATAGGCCTCAGCGGGGGGGTGCATAGACGCCTTTCACTGGCTCACAAGTAAATGAGCTCAGCTCTTTGCAGGACACGTGCACCTTCAACTGCAGACAGCAGATTTCAACAAAATCTTTTTATGGCTTATATCGATTTAAAAAGCCAAACAAAGTTTGTTGACAGCAGTATGTGATTTCAGAATAAATGAGAAAGATTAAACTGAGCAGTTAAAGACTATCACCAACAAAAAAACACACGAACGACAATAATTATACACAATTAGACTGGGAATGTTGGACTGAGAACCACTGTATAATTCTATTGGTGTCTTTTTAATAAATTATGCGGAACCACTTACTATGCAGAAACACTTAATGCACAATGTTGGTTCTAGCCATTTTCAAGACACGACCCCTAACATTACTATTAAAAAGACGAACGTCTGTACCAACTTTCAGCTTTCTATCCCAAAGTGAATGATTTTCGTTCGAAAACAGGCTGAACAGCCGTACTGTTACTTATGAACACTTGCCAGGAATCTGCCCGCATCTGTAAACGTTCCTTAAGCAGAGGTCCCGTATGCCCCTATGTCAGTCACTACAAAACTATGAATGCTGCATACCTTATTGTTCAGCAGTGAAGCTTATCAGATTGTTTCAACAAACTGCAGTTCTTATAACAGCCACTAGATGTGAGTATGAGCACACGTCTCAAGACTTGGAAGCAGCAGAAACATCAGGATACAAGAGAAAACGACATTCTTCGGTGAGTTTTCGTCCAGCCTCTCTGAACAGCTGGATATCCTTGCAGCAGCAAATCACAGTTTTGTGAACCATGTTTGAGCGAACAGGAGCTAAAATAATGTTCTGCCTCAGTGACTGAGGCAGACAAACTGCTGGAGGCTGCATTAAAGATACGTAAAGCTAAGTAACTAATCAAAGCTTGTTCATCTCCTGTCATTGCACAACGGATGCAGGTCACACAAGAACATGGTTGAAATCGCTGCTGTTGTGAACAAAGTAAGGCTCTGCAATTTCCTGTAATCTGACGCTATGGATTGCATGATTGCGCAGCAGCGCTAAATAAGACACAGGAGCCGATACTTTGTAGTTAACACACGCGGCTCCGACTGCCGCGCCGAGGCCACGCCTCTTTATTTATATTAGCTAGCGTCTGACGTCACACGTCAGCGCTAGCGCACCCCGGCAGCGCGGAAGGCTAGAATGTCTCGCGCGCGCCGGCCATTACAGTCAGTTTTCCCTTCTGAAACAGACATTTAAGGGTGTGGCGCTCAGCATCTCAACATGAGCAGTCATCAGCCAATACTTCACGAAGGTGTACAATCACAAAGCCTCTAAATGGGATGGAGGCAAGTGTGAGACTTGTTTGAAGTGAGTGTGTGCAGCTGTTGAGATTCTGCTGCTTCAATGTAAGGAGGAGGGCGTTTGTGCGAGCAAGTGGGAACTGTTTGAGCTCTTGACATCTGCCTGCACCAGAATTGAGTGCCAGCTCTTAGGTAAGAAGAGACATGAGAGAAACAACTACATTTGGAAAAAAGGAACTGCATCGTAGTGGAAATTCCCAAGAAAACATCAAATAGTTTTTTACGTAAAAGGACACCATACAGTCGACACTAAAGGGGGCTACTTATTATTCGGTAGTGCACACAGTGCAAGAGCAAAATGCTGTTACTCACAGTCAAAGTCAATGGTTGAAGTGGGCCTACTCTGTGACCCATGCCATATGTTGTGGTGGGCAGAAGCCAAATGTGAATGAGACCACAGTAGGCTAATAATGGATAAACAGGGATGACAGAAAGCCCCTGAAAGTATGCATATTACATATATTTGTTTACTATGAAAAACAGAGGTTTTCGTTAATGCCTCACCTAAAACGTTCCTGTAGTGACAATTTAAACAATGCAGTTTCTCGTTATCCAGGACAGGTATCCAGTGCACTGTCAGATCCAGATTTAAAGACACCTCTTGATTGAGAATATGGTCTCTAAGCAGAGACCCATCTAGCCATGTAACATTCCCCTACTCTACGCCAACCAAACTTAATGTAATGGGGAGCTGCTGCCAACAGCCAACTGGTCAAGGGAGCCACGGGTCAGAATAGTTTGGGAACTGCAACTCTATGTGGTGTTGTGCAGCTCCAAACTTCACGGAAGTGTAGGAGCGGAGCCACATACAAGTATCAGCCCGGCGCACTGACGTCAATTTCTTTCTAGCTTTCTGTACCTTTCAAAGCAGTTCCAGGGCTAGGCTCCTCATTTTTTCGGTTCTGCTACGACAACTAAAACAAATTCCTGTTTGCTAGGGAACCATGTTCCCATCCAAAAGAACAGGTTTCAAACCATGCTGCATCTGCAAATAACAATGTTGGTCGCATACCTCAGCGAGGTATGTCTTTGGTGATTGGGTTCAGGACCCAAGGTGATTTGAAACTGGGAGATGGAGCTGTATCTTTGCAAGCACAAGATGCAATAATAATATGAGCTACGAGAGCACTCCCACTCGACCTATGTCTAATTTACTGGTGGCTATAAAAGCTCGCCGGGCTCCCCATTGACACAATAAATTCAACATTTTTTTAATTTAAACAACATTCAACTTTTTATTTTTATGTTCATTTTATCAGAAGTTAAAACAATTTATACAAATACTTTTCCTTTTTTTCCACTTGTTTCTTGTATTGCTATATTATGGTATACAATTTATAATTTCATCAATTTGGCATAGTACACAATGTTATTCTATGTAATTCATCATTTTATCACTTCAACATGATGTGAGTTGTATATTATATTCACATAGACACCCCGTGCTGTGATCCACTTGACACCACAAATACCTCATATCTCTTCACCAACTACCCAAACATACTACTACATGCATACTTCACACCCATTCTGTATCCAGCTTTAATGGCATACACTTTTCTGCGTGTGAATCACTTGTTGAAGAATCCCTCTTTAGTGATCCATGATTATGTTACCAGCTGGATTTCCTTAATGTCCACGCACGTTTCGGTGGGTTACTAACTTTTTAACCACCTTCTTCAGGACCACTCCTATATAAATTAGTATTAAACGAAGGGGACCGGCGAATCCATAACCAGATTGTTATCACTTCCAGGGTGGAACGGAGCCAACAATGAACCACATGGCCACATTTCTGCATGTGTGTATCAGGTTTTGGCTTCATTCTTTTGCTGCCTTTCTATTGCCAGACCAGACCTGAAAAGTGGAAGTTTCCAGCATTTCGATACATTCTATTCAATAAATATTATTTGAGATTTGATCATTCTACAGTTCGATCCTTCATTTTGAAATAGGCGAAAATCAAATTTTTTATTTAAAGTGGAAAGCCGTTTTTATTTCTAAAAGTTGAAGCAATACGCTAATCTTCAACTTAAGACTTTTTTTTGCTCCTAATGCATGCTCTCTTTTTGTCAGTGTACACCAGTGTTTCAGTTGAGCCACCAATCGTCCATAGTAGATGCAGTTTGCTGCAGTTGACCTGCTCCCACAATTCAATCTATGGATTCCAACTTAATTTGTTAACCATCGATTTTTAAATTCCTTGACATTTACAGAACATTTTAACATTTTCAGTTTTACATTTACCTTTTTATGTATATAGATGTTATCCATATGCTAATATTATTTCATTTTCTAAACATTCAGTGACCCCCTGGGTGGACTCCAGGTTAATAACCGATGCCCTTTTGTACTCTGTATTCTTTCTGCCTCTTTCAGAGCAACTAAAGCCTATACCCCTGTCAGAAATTCAACTCTTTGTACTGCTAAGAAAGAAAAATGCTTTAGTTGGAAATAGTGGTATGAATTACCAGCGATCTTCATACTAGCAGGCCAAATCATAAAAGTGCTTCTCAACACAAAAATCATTTTCTGGTTGCTTATCTGATAATATCCCACCTAAATGGTTTTTCTGATTGTTCATCTAATCGTCTTTTAGTAAATAGTAGAGTCTTTCATTTAAAGATGGCAGTCCTTACAGCATCATAATATAGCTGCTTGGTTGAAACTAACTAGTTCTTATCATTACGCAAGTTTGTCTTGATTGCAATTTCCCAGGTTATTGCTAGTTTGCACCCTTAGACATCATTCAAGTTATAAGAACATATTGTGTTCGAATGTTATTTATCCAAGAAAAGACTCTATAGAAATATTGCTGCAGCTGTTGAATTGTAAAGCATATTTTCTACCAATTATGCTGTTCACATGTCTAGATGATCCCAATTCAGGAGAACTGCTGAGGCAAGTAAAGCATCCAGTTTTAATGAAAGACCTGGAAATAGAGTCCATCGAAGACAAACAGGCTCCTCTGACGCCAACTCAACTGACTGCGCCATTGGAAGAGCATCAAACAGAGCAGTATCTTCTAGAGCTCCCTCAGTGCGATTCATTGAGTTCTACCCACGCCCCCGAAATCACAGGAGTGTTAGCAGAGGATGTTGAGTCCAGATCACTCACATGTTGTTACCTGCTCTTTGTCCATGAATGTGCTGTTCTGATAGAGACTTCTAACCACAGATTCCTCACCTTTTGAATACTCCCCAGGCATTCGACTGGATCCAGAAAATCTTTATCAGTACACGTGCGCTGGCAGGTGGCGCTAGGGGCTCTGCGTCAATGCCGTTTTGGATATGATGTGTGTGGTTCTATATTTAGGCACTACTCAAGCGCACTGATATCAGTTCCTTTTTTCCCCGTTAACTGACGGAGATCCGGAGCAACAATCATTGTTGCAGGGATTCTGCACATACCCAGAGCTATACGCAGGAAAACAGGACCTCAGTGTGTAGGGGCTGAGCCTTCCTACCGCCAAAATCCCAGAACCGACTAGCTATAGTGTCTCATTTGTTCTCCTACACAATCACAAAGCTACAAATGATTAGACAACCCAGAACACAACACTCCCGAATCTCTCAGGAATCGCGGTAGCAAGACCTACCCTTTCGCTCACTCACTCGTACTTGTCCACAATAAGAATTGGCAGCGTTACTGTTATAGTTCAAAATGTTTATTTTAACTATAGTGCTCTATATTGCAGTATACGAGCCACTACGAGCAGCAAAACGCATAAACCTAAAACAGTTAGCATTGTTGCAATTCCATAGATTATAAAGGGGGATGTCATCGTATACAGACAGCGGATAAAGGACTATGAGGCCTAACCACCCTCCCCTTGGCTAGAAGTTTTATTATATAAAAGAAGATCTCTGGGCTTTGTCAGCAGACCCGATACCTTAGTGCCTAGATGGTATTTCTACATCATATGAACAGCATAGCTCTTCTCCCTGGAAAGGTCCCTCTCCAAGTGTCTGTTAGAACAACATGCATCCCCATAATATCAAAGCACGAGTTCCCAGCAATAGCAGCTGTGTAAGCATGTTTTGTCTAGGTGCTAGGGACAGACCAGAACAGAATAACAAGGGGCATTGTTTATCGGCCTTGCACACTGTGTGCAGACTAAACTCCAGGAACAAGCAGAGAACGCAGAAAGCAGACGGTTCTCATGTGAAAGGCACACACAGAGTCTTGCAAAATAAAGTTATGTAGTAACGTGCGCAAAAGCAGCATCATGGCAGCAGAGCTCATGCTAACTTAGCAATGTCGACAATGAGCCTAATGGCCATATGACATCATCTCATTGAGACACTTCCTCAAAGATTTTTCCTTTAAAACCAGTATGGTAGCGTATGAGTTACCTGCCAAATCTACAGGCTTCAAACCCTGTGGGAATGTTCCAAACAAGTGTCTGTGACTGACCCATATGTGGTTTGCCTGTGGTGCCTGGGGTCAGACCACAATTCCAAGACCTTCAGTGACTGCCTTGATGCATTCCAAGATCATTCAAGACTGAGAAGTGAAACATTTCGTGACAAAGCACCTCAAGACCATGTGCTGGGATAAGTTGATGTCACAGGCAGCGACTGGTCCCGCTCCCAAGGTCACTCCTGTGACAGGTCAACTTCATGATTGAGATCCTTGGGCAAAACCAAGAAGAAGCGCAAGAAATCCAAGCAGAACTTGGTCGGCTCCAGCCCCACTTCATTTCTAGAGAAGGCATGAGGGCGTCATTGTGCCTCCTTGTTGCTGTCCCGAATTCACTCTATTTCAGAGTAGTTTCTGATCCTTGCTCTTAGGTAACTGGAATTTCTTGTGACATTGACAACGCTCCAGCAAACCAAAGACTTCAGAAAGCCATGGTGCTTTTTTTGGCACAATAATGGGTCACTGTGATTAACCTGTGGGCCCTAAGGAGCCAAGAGGGTTCCCAACCAGGATTCCGCGGACGGATCATCCCACTCTCTCAGTTAGGCCCTTTGTATCTGCTCAGGGCTCTGGCTTGCCTTTAGTACCAGTTCCCTCCATGACACCACAGCCTATGCAGGAAGACAACCCCAGACTACGACGGCCAACCCATAGTGCTGACTAACCCCGAGACGGCACTGTTCCTACCTCGGCCGAGGCCTCAACCGCTTAACCTATCTTCTTATTCCAACACAGTGCCTCTACCTGCTGGAAGGCCTCCTGTCCTTCATGAGTCATTTGGCATTGACTCCGATAAATTGGGGCTATGATGCTGGGGATGAGAGTACAATGCTTTACCCAGAGTATAACTTGTATGAGGATATCCCAGATGGCAGTGGTCTGGATACTTCCTCCGGCACTGGACTAGTTCTCCCCCGTCCCCGGGTCTGCCAAGTAAGAAAGTGCCTCCTTTGCTTTGGTTCTGTGTAGGGAAGCAGAAGGTTCTTGATCTTCAACTTCACTTTCAGGAAGTTAAAAGCCAATGTTTTGTGGGATGTGCTGCTACCTGGACAGTCAAGTTCGGAGCCCATTAAATGAGGCTATCACTGATCCCTTACTAGGTACTTGAGCCAAACTCTGCTCAGGTCCACCTGTGCATCTCCATATCGACATACACCATCACCCAGCTGAAGGCCATCCACCTTTCCTCACACAATACCTTACTCGTGAGAGCACTATGGTGCAGTCTTCAGCCAGTAGAGTTAACCCAGACTAATTTACCACTACTCCCCATGACACGGAATTGAAAAGGATAGCAGCCTATGGGAAGCATATTTTTCCTCTATAAGTTTGGCCCTTTGCTCAGTGAAAGCCAGCTGCATGTTAGGCTGCTGCTCTTACACTCTCTGGGATTCCATGGCTCATATGACGTCCATGGTCCAGCAAGCAGCCTGGGACTTTGATTCACAGACAATGCAAGATGGTTGTGATGCAGCCATGTGCACTATCCGCTGGAAACTGGATACTACTGATTCCTTTGGTAGGGCTATTAGCACCGGTGTGGCCAATCGCAGGCAAGCCTGGATGCGGTTGACCGCCTTTTCAGGGGACATTCAGGCCAGTCTCATGGGCATGACGGCGATATTGCAGCAGGAAGTGCAGGGGCTTTTGGTCAAAGGAGCCTTAAAGAGGGTACTGGTGACACTAGTCAGTTGTGGTTGTTATTTCCACTACTTCCTTCAAGGTCTTCCTCTACCTCGACGACTGGTTCTTGAAGGGGGGTTTGCCCCAGGCAGACATCAACCTCCTCCAGACTACGGCGTATCTCCTGACAACTTAGGTGTGCCTGAGTCACACCTTACTCCTTCGATGAAGCTCTTATGCCCAGCTTCGTTGAGGAGACTCCAGGACATTTGGGCTATAATCTCAATGTTTAACCTCGGTCCTGTATCACAGCGAGGATGACTCTGAGCCTGCTGGGACTGATAACCTCCTTCATCTTGCTGGTCAAGCACACCAAATGGGATATGAGAGATCCGAAGTCCCTGTAGGCCCAGAACCAGGGGGACCTATCTGACTTTGTCTAGATTTTGGAGGAGAAAGCAAAAGATTGTGAGTGATGGCAGTGGGACCTTAATTGTGTTGGCAAGAGACCTCTCTACTTTCCCTACCCAGATCTCACAGTGTTGACTGATGCATCGCTTCTGTGTTGGGGAGGCCAACTCGAAGAGGTGGAGATTAGAGGCATCTGCTCTCCAGCGGAGGACCAGTTCCATATCAACTTTCTGGAGCTGAAAGCCACGCTCTTGCTGTTGAAAGCCTTCCTGCCCTCCATCAAAAGGAAGCCATTGCCTATGCTTACAGACCAAACCACTGCCATGTGGTATTACAACAAGCAGGGCTATGTGGGGTCAAGGGACCTGTGAAAGAAGGCTTTGCATTGCTAGACATGGCTAGTTCACCAAGGGATTTTTCTGGTGACACACCACTTGGCAGTTTCCTTGAAAATCAGAGCAAATTAAGTAAGACATCAAGCCTTGCGGATCATGATTGGCCGTTACATCCGGAGCTGCCCCTTTATTCTTTTCTGCTAGTGGGGAGAGATCAGGCTCGATGTTTTCATCACTGTAGATAATGCATGTCAGCACTTTTGCATGTTGGAGTTTCTTGCCAAGAGACAAACTCCATGTAGGGTGGAGCTCGGGACACTGCCGATACCTCTCCTGGCCTGAGTTCTGAAGAAGGTCAGGATAGACTGGACCTGAGTCATCCTAGGGTCTCCTGATTAGGAATAAAAAGAATGGTACCCCAAGTTCCTGGGCTTGATCATTTGCCCCTCTATCAGGCGGCCTCTTCAAGAGGATCTCCTGTTGTAGGCGCAGAGCAGGGTTCTCTCCCCGAAATTTTGCAATCTACACCTCCATGTTTTGAAATTGAGCAGTGGCAGTTGAGTTCTTTGAACCTTCATGCTGAAGTCGTGAAAGTCATCTTGGTACCCAGGCATCCCTCATCTAAAGCTGTATGCCCCTGGCGTTGGGATATGTTTGTGGTCTTGTGCGCTACTAAACAGATAGACCCAATCCATGACAAACCGTCCAAAGCTCTGTTGTTTGTGCTGTCCATTTCCAAAGTCAAGGCCTTGCTTTGCGCACTGATAAAGGGGACCTGTTGGCTCTTTCAGCCTCCTTACAGGTGCCGGACCAGCCATCATTATTTAAATATCTCATTGTAATGAATTTCCTTAAATGGTCACAACATGTTCCCCCCTTTTGTGTTTTTTGTGCCCAATGGAATTTAAGTTGGGTCCTCACATTCCTCATATGTGCTCCTTTTGAGCTCTAATGCAGTTGCCCAATTAGTCTCCATAACATCAAGACAGCCTTTCATGTCGCTATATCATCGGGGCTACGGATCCACGAGTTGCAGGCTCTTTCTGCTAACCTGTCCTTCAACACATTCATTGCAAAGAAGCTGGCTTTGCGGAGTTGAGCCTCCTTCCTTCTGAAGGGAGTTGACTCCCTTTCATGTTGCTAAGAATATTACTCTTCTGGGTTTCTTTGCTTCACCTCACCCCTATAATGAGGAGGAGAGCCATCACTGGTTAGATCCAAAAAGGGTACTACGCTTCTACGGTGATCACACCAAAAACTGTGTGTGAATTATCAGCAGTTTACCAGGTTCACTGGAGCGAAGAAAGGCAAGGCTCTGCAGAAACTGACCATCTCATGCTAGATTGAACTCGGCATGTTGTCACAAGGTGCCAGTATTCAATATTTGTCAGGTTGCTATTTGAGTGTCACAGAATATGTTCACAAAACATATTGCCTATGCAATCAGGCCTGCCAGTAAGGGCACTTTGACCGCTCGGTCCTTACTTTTCTTTTTTAGCTTGGTTAGTTGTCGAACTCAACACTTAAGAAGAATTGCTTAGGTATATATACAAAAGTTGAGGTATCTCTAGTTAAAAGTCTCTATTCGCATAAGAAGTACCTTACCTCTGGTAATGCTTTTCTGGTAGAGACGCGATCTAATTTCAGATTCCTCAATGACCCTCCCACCTTACCTGTTCCATGAACTGGGCTCTTTATGTAAAAAGATCCCAATTTAGGAATCTGCCCACTGGTCAAAACCAATCTGATTGACTCCATGTCTGTGGGCACTGATGCATCAAAAAAACAACTGATGCCAGCACGCTTTGGTGGCATGTATGTATGCATGCACATGTCACATCTGGTGTGAAATGACGACACCGTGGAGATGCTTGCGGCACCTGCCAGCACGCATGTTTATTGCTGATGATTTTCCAGATCCAATCTGGCACATGAGGGAGTATTCAAAAGCTGAGGAATTTGCGGTTACAGAGTGTCTACCAGAAAGAGCGTTACTAGAGGTAAGTAACTTGTTTATATGGCATCATTTCAGAAAACATGTTTACTATATCACTTATATAAAGTATTGTTCAGATTTCACTATGATAAAAAATGGTAACTTCTATAGAGTGCAGAGTTAAGAAATATCATAGACTTCATTGACTTGCAAGGGAGAATGGGTCTTTGGGAATTGAGAAAAAATGTGTCTTCACTTAAGAAGGTCATAGAAGACCCAAACCTCTGTTGAATATACAATTGGAGGTCTTTTTTCCTTGTCCAAAGCTTATGTCTTCAGAGCATTATATCATGTTTAATATGGTTACAATCTTGTTAAACATGTTTTTTTTAAATCAGGAGACTATTATACAATTTTGTGATGGGCTTAGTGTTATATCTATATAGTGCAGAATACACATCTAGGAGTGTCAGCATGTTGATAGGAAACGCATGAAACAGAATCCTATAAGAACACATTACATTTATGGGCAAACCAAAATAATGTGGTAATTTCAAATCAGGTGTGAGTCTTAAAAGGGTCAGTGGGGCATACATGTGAATAAGAGAGAGATTACAATTGACTCATGTGTAAAAATGGAAATAATAAAATACCTTGAATCGATTAATTCGCAAAATTGATTGCCCATCATAATAGACTGTGGAGAGGGCAGCAGCATTTTGATTTTTTTAATACATTTTCCATGCTTGTGGTCTGGTAGAGCCCATGGAGAATGTTGCCTCAGAGCTTCTTCATTTTGTCATTTTCTGTCTTTCTCAAGGAGCTCCTTGATTATTTCCGACCATGCGATTGTCTTGGGCAGGTGACCTCTGCAATGTGCAAGTGCTTCTAAATCTTTACTTACAGAGCTCGATATGAAGCACAGTGCAATGAAAACAGAAAGACTATTCTGCGTTTGTTAAGAATATTGTGCAGTGCTCCATTCCACTTCACTCAATCAAACATCCCAATCCCTTTAATATAAAACAATATAAAATAGCTAAATTATGGAAATATGTAACACAGCATAGAGACAGAAGAGTGATTTAATGATAGCTCAGCTAGTATTTTGTTTTCAATGGTGTCCTCATGGAAGTACTTGCCAGACATAACTAAATTAGTAATTTCAACCTCCTTTTTTCTTCTGTTTTTTAACTACGGTGCATTAACGTAGATTCTATCAGCCTATTGGACAGTGTGGAGTCCTTTTCCCATCCTAAATAACCTACCTTTGTTTCTCAGTGCCTGTGAAAGCTAGAAGCTGTCACTTTGTGCTTCAGTTCTCACTCACCTTGACTGAATTTACACATGTTCCACGTATTCTATAATTGATATAAAACACTTTGGGGCAGCAGTACTCTATGAACTAATAGCTTAGAAGAAAGTCTTTCTTTATTAAAGTAGTTCCCAATGTCAAAACGTCAATCAGTTTGACAATTTATAAACTAAATGTTATAAAGCAAAATCATATTGGTGGGATGAGTGTATCAGTTACCCACACCACTTGTGTCTTAAAAGTATAGTGAAAAAACTATAAAACTGAATAAACATTCAGTTCTTCAAAGCACCTCAAGGGTAAGTCAGTCTTGAGTTGCTCGAGCCTTGTTCATGGTAAATACCACTAACCCTGAGACTCCCAGTCTTTTTTTCTCTAATTGTGCAAGCCTCGCTGATGCATTCCATGATATAGATATTTAAATACACTTCCCAAATGAGGTTCCAAAAAAATTCTTGTTTATTATTTGCAATCTCCAGTGACAGTGTTATGCTATCAGAAACTGTGTATCTATCCTGTGTCATTGGTGTTTTTACTACTTCATGTTCACTTGATCATGTCTGACAATTATATGACCTAAACCTCATTTTTCTCAAGTATTTATAAGTAGCATTGGTGTAAAATGGACTAACATCTATAACCTGTGTTTGAAAGTGGAAGAAAAACTTACATGGTCCATTTTTCTTACAGTTATGCTCCCACAGCATTTGATGCTGCGGAACCTTCCACCGCACAATGATAGTGACTTTGAGAGGGATTTGAAACTCGCACCTGAGGATGACCTGAACCCCACACCCTCTGTGGTTGGAGGGAAGGGGCACCCATGTGACACTGTGACAGTCCATCAGGATACACGGTTGGAGTCTGGAGATGGGTGTTATCCGGCTGGAGCTTTCACCCAAGGACATTCAGAGAGCAGCTCTGGGAGCTGCATGGCTCCAATAGATACTACAGATTTCCTTAGCTTCAGAGACATGAACATGACCAGTTTGGGAAGGCAGCAGTGCCAGCAACAAGGGAGTATCAACCAGCATCTGGAGTCTCAACCACTGGAAGCACAGGTGCTCTCGGAGGAGCAGTGTTCACATGGACGAGGCAGCATAAAAGTTGAGAGCGAAGGTAACATAAAATTACGCTTGGTGTTCTTGATACTGGATTTCTAATTTTTTAAGCAACAATGATTCACAGTCTGGGGCCCCTACATTAATGCCTTCTTCAATAAAATCCTGGAGGGCGTTAGCATCCCCCTTCATGGTTAGCTGCAGAAATAATCTCTATCTATAAGAAGGGAGACAGAACCTCCCCGAGTAACTACAGACCAATCAGTCTGACTGATAACCTGGAAAAGGTTTTCTGCTATCAAATCTGATCTAGGCTACAAGACTGGTTGGATGAGAGAATGATTCTTTCTCCCTTCCAAGCAGAGTTTCGCCCAAAGGTGAGCACCATTGACCAGGCCTTTCGCTTGAATCTAATAGGATGGAAATATCTGGACCTTTCTAAAGACCATCTTTACATCACTTTTGTCGATCTAAGGGCCATGTTTCACCTAGTCACGAGATGTAGTTTGTGTCTCGCCCTATCCAGATTGGGAATTGATCCTTGCTTGCTGAACATCCTTAAGAGACTACATGAGGGGACCTATGCACAGGTGAGATGGGGGACCAATGGGGAGCTCACTGAACGCCTACCCACCGCACATGGAGTGCATACGGAGTGTGTTCTCACCCCAACACTATTCTCCCTTTATATTAATGACCTGGTGGACCACTTGTCAATATTCATCTGTCCCTACCCCTGGATAGGGGGTTGGCCAACACCCACAGTTTTATTTGTGGATGATACTGTCCTGCTCTTTTGAATGCCCATGGGGCTGCAGAACTGAATAGTTTATCAGAGTACTGAGAATCTAGAGGCATGGAAGTTGATGCTTCCAAATCCAAGATCCTGTCTCTAAACCTGCACATATCCCATAGTAGGATTTGTTTTTATATGTGCAGAGCCAAGCTCCAGCAGGTTTATCACTTTGACTATCTAGGGGTGAGGTTTCACACATCTACTAATTGGAAACCCAATTATTTAAATCTGAGCTTTCATTGACTCATGGATCGCCCTGTATTACCAAATGTTACAAAACCACTGCACCAAAACCAGTGCCCTTAGTCGTAGACATTTACAGGGCCAAGGCACAGTCAGTAGTCCTAAATGGAGCTGAACTGTGGGGGATAAAGGACATTAAGGGGCTGACCACCAAAGAACACTGTCTTATAAAAACCTTATTTACTTTACCCAACAGTACAACCACACTTCCCCTGTGTTTTGAGATACGACTTAAACAAATCGGGGACATAGCAAAAATAAGACAACTACTTCTCTGAGTGCGATTGTGGTCCTCCTCTGAACTGACTAATAGGTCTGCGCTTGAGGAAATTGTTAGCATGGGGAATTACATTACTATCTCCTGGTTCAGCAATGTGAAGTTGCTTGGGCATGTACTGGTCGGACCCTTTACTATGTAAACCTAACTCCAAGTCAATTGTTAAGGAGAAATATTGGACCTATGTGACTGAGTCATATCACCGTAATGTGAAGTCAATTGGGCTGACTGATTGGTTCCTGGACTTTAAACATGTCCCCTCTTTAGAGCCTTATATGGACGCCTTTGTTTCACAGCTAGCCCATACCTTGTTAATGAAATCAAGACATGGCACCTTACAGGTGAATACATTTACTCATAAATAGGACTTAGGCGACTCTAAATTGCAGAGCTGCATGATCTGCACTGATAGCATTGAGGATGTTGAACATTAATTGTTTTTCTATTCACTTTATGTAAAATCTAGAAGGTCCTGGATTAGGTCAATGTGTACTACTTTGGGCACAATACATTTTAGTGTTGCCTATCGGATTCTAAGAACTGACATCAGTATCCCAAGGGCACTAAGCCTGGGAAGTTATCTTTTAGCAGTTAGATACACAAGAAAACCGCTGGGCCTCCAGCTTTAATTATTTAGCATGCTTCATGGAGATGATACACATTGGGCTACTAGGGCATTAAGCCTGAGTAGCTACCCATTATATAATGCAGCTCGGACTTGAACCCCTGTGCTATTGATGCATGTCTACATTCGAAACTGCTCTTCTCATGAACCATGCTTACTCGTATGACGGGACGCTCTTCCTCCTTTTAAATCATTGGCCAACTGGATGCTCTGCTATTATGAACTGGAAGACATCATTTGCCTCTGTGTATCGGTTTGATCATTGATTTTAAATATAACTTACATCTGCATGTTCTACTCTGATGTTTTTACATTATTAGTACTGTGCTAAATGAATTCCAATTAATCAATTGATGCTATACTTATTTGCATTTTAATTATGAATGCTGATTTTAATGTGTTTTATTGCAACATTTTTAATTGTCTGTTTTATGGGCTTATTCCCAATGATGATTTCTATGCTTTTGGATCAAAGATAGTAATGAGCGATACGTTTTCCTTCCAAACTGGTTTTTGTCCTTAAATGTTGCAGATTCATTTTTGCTTGGTAGTTGATTTTGGGAGATAGAACAATCTATTTAAGGCGTCCTTATACTGGTATCGTATAATTACACAATCAAAGCTGTTTCTTTGATCAACTTCAGGCTGAGATGACTGTGGCACACTGAAGATGGGGCTGGGAGGTTTTCACAAGCTAACTCATCTGATCAGATAGTGAGCTAGAATAATAACAGTCACATTTTGATTAATTTTGGGTCTAGAGTTTGCTGCTTGATGTTTATTCAAAAAGGCTTACTTTGGCTGGCAGCCATTGAGAAGGGCTTACTCTGCAGAGGGTGGAGTCATCATGTTAACTCCCAGGGTTATCGATTCCATCAATTATAGCCTTAGAGCCCACCGTAGTAGGCTCTACCAGCCATTAAAGGCCTGCCTCAGCGTCGGGGTTTTAACAAGGGAGCGGCCCTTTAATGGCCGGTTGAGCCCGCTACGGAGGGCCCTAAGGCTCTTAAAGCATTCTGCCCGTAGAGCGCATGTTCTAATTCGTGAAAGACCTCACGGAGCCCATGGGGGTTGAACTCCCCTCGGGCTCCGACCGGCCTTTGTTCACAGCTGTGGCTGTGAACAAACATTGAAATGTTGATGCTCCGAGCTTCTACCTGTCATTAGAAGCCCAGAGCATGCCATTGTTTTCTATGGAGCGCTCAACATTCCAATGTTCTAAAATGGATTAGAGTTGTAATTAATGATTGATCCCCTCTCATCCAGAGACCTGTTTGGAGCAGCTGCACACTGTACAGAGATATAAGCATGTTTGAAAATAGTTCTTGTTTTTGTGATTTAGACTCTACTTTACTGGAAAAAGGAAAGTTCTCCAAATGTTTTGCTGACCCTATAGTTTACCTTCTAAGTTTGAAAACTTGTTCTTGCTGTTACAGCACGGTATATTAAATATATTTCTTGAACACAGTAATTCCTCCAGGATTCATGGCTGTCACCAAATAAACACGCGGTGGGACAGTTGACTGGATGCTTATGCTGTAGACAACCAGGTCTTCTGATGGACGAGTGCAGATGATTCATCAGTTTGCCTGCGGACGCATTTGTCTTTGTAACGTTGATGAGGGACTTGGAGGATGATTTTCAGTAATGAGAGTGACAAGTACAACATTTATATCCTTGGACAGAAATGCAGGATCAACTTAGTGAAGAACTGCGGGTGTAATATAGACAGAGTGAAAATCTGTATGCTTCGATTCACTGGAATCGGTGATGACAGGGCAGAGAAGTAAAGCAGTTTCAGGTCAGGAAGCAGATCTGGACAGTGTGATTCTGGACACTTTGCTGATATAATTTGTCTTCTGTATTAAGGATAGATCCGTACTTAGCTATGGCCCTTTTGATGGTATTGGTGAAGCGACTGTAGGCACTGACACAAACAAGCCTGTCCATGGGGCATTTAGGATGTGTCTCCAGGAGGGCCCCTCTATTGTTGTTTCTGACCGTTTTGGCCACTTTGTGAATGAGTTCGTCAGGGGACGATCTCGGGGGCAAATTAGTGCTCAGCGTCTCCCCATGTTCCTTAAACTTTGCTACGTCAGTGCAGTTGCTCCTGATCATTAAGATTTGTCCCGCCTGAAAATTGTTCCCAAAGGCACTTGGATGGAAGCTGTCACAGCACAAGAGGGAATTGCCTGTCCTCTGTTTCCTGTACAGTTCTGAGCAAATTTCTCACTCCTTCGGGTACAGATGACGGTCGAGGAAGGGAAGTGATGTTTTACTGGGTTTAAACACGCTCGATACAGCACAGGCAGGAGCAGCTTAAGTTACACACACACATAGACACACATAACAGGTGCAGCACAGGCAGCAGTAGTGCACTCTCCCTCACACCGACAGGTAGCAGCAGGGCCCTTATCCTTTAATGCACCAGATGGTTGCAGCAAATTACATTAGCCAAACTTTCCTCACAAGTACAGATTGTAGAGCACAGATGCAGCGGTAAACACTTCCTTCTATACAGTGAATGGGATCCTTACTTGCACTGGCAGCCCATGTCTCCCTATACACATAGGATGGGTAAAAGTCAGGCGGCGGCAGTGCAGGGACACACAGCACAGCCATTGCTCCATTCATCCATCCACCCAAGCACAGCACAATAGGAGTGAAGTACATGACCACCGCTCATGAAAAATAAAACAGTCAAATGTAAATGCCTTACTGACTTTCTGAGACACACATGACCCACCAGCTGATGCCCACAGCAAGACCTGCACAGTCAGGAGTAAGGAATATGAAAGGCAAATTCCTTGGTGTGATGTTGAAGATGGCAGACAAGCATTGCAAGTGATTCAGACAAATGCCCTAGTGTCTCATTAGTTGTTGATGGAAGTGGCACCCCTTTCATTATTTGGCCGCATGAAATACCATCGGAAATATCTTCCTATTGGTGAAGCTTTTAAGTTATAATTTAACCATCTTCTGTATTGTGTGCACCTCTTTTTTTTATTAGAGGAGAAAGTTCGAATTATATTGAATTCCATGGTGCTGTAATGTAATAGGGCTTTAGGCAATCCAACTTCACAAATATGGTGTTTTGGGCTTTGGGTGTTTTTTTTTTATTCTGTAAAAACTTTCAATCTTGGCAAATCATTGGAAATTGGCTACTAACCAACTTTTAGGTGACTACAATTTCATTAATGTTTTGGTCTGATCCCTTTCTTAATCTTTTTTTCTGTTTGTCTTTTTTCCTCTCACTTTTTTCATATTGTCCGTCCTTCTCTGCACACCCACAAACCCCCTTCCCTTTTCCTTTGTGGTGTTTTCTGCACAGCTGAGATGGTGGGCAATAATACCATCATACCATTGCCAGACAGCCACCAATCAGAAACCGAACTGAGGAATGTGGGAGGCGGAGCTAACTTAGCTGGTAATCACATTCTCATTTTCTGGTCATGAGAGTTGGAAATGATGCGAGGTAGTCTGTTCGAACAAAACGAAGGTTAGAGCTAGAACTACTTTATCCTGCTTACTGTTTAGTTTAGTGAATGAAACTGAATGTTAACACAGTGGAAGAAGCCTATTATGATTACTGTATCCATATGAACATTAGCAGTGTTACTCACCTAATACACATAGACTCAATATCACTTCACATTATGCAACTAGCGGATTTCCATCAGTGGATCCCACAGCATTAAATATTGACTTGTTCTTGCTTGGAGGTATTGACACAAACATTGTGTGTATCCTTCAGGAAGAATTTCTTTTTCTCTGTTTAATATTTGTGTGTTACTTCTACAGTAAAAACATGCACCATAGGGCTTTAGGATGAAGGAGAGTGAGTTTTATACTGAATTGTATACTAAACAGGATGTTGGGGGAATCGATGAGAATGATAATGTTTTTTTAAAGCAAGGAGTATTACATTTAGATTCTCTTGACGCAGAATTATTGGAGAGCCCTATCACATTGTAGGAATTAGAAATTGCTGTTAATAGTCTATCTTTAGGAAAAGCGGCTGGCCCTGACAAATTGCCGGTTGAGATATACAAATTGTTTTTTCATCAGTTGAAGGACGAAATGCTGAAAACTTTTCAGACTGCTCAGAAGGGCTATGCTCCTAACTTATGGGCTGAAGCTACTATAGCGTTTTTTTGTAAAAAGGGCAAAGACCCGGAACTAGTAGGATCATACCGCCCGATCTCGTTGTTAAACTGCGATAGTAAAATATACTCTAAGATATTGGCAATGCTGTTATCTAAGGTTATAAACTCTTTAGTTTCTTTAAATCAACATGGTTTCATTCCAGCTCGTGGGACTGTTACTCATGTAAATAAAGTCATCACATTGTTTGATGTTGCCCATACCGAAAAACGAGACTTAGGGCTAATTCTATTGGATGTGGAGAAAGCCTTAGATCAAGTGGAGTGGGAGTATCTGTGGCAACTGATGCAACATATGGGTTTTGGGTCGGGATTCTCGTCGCCAATGTAGAAATGAAAGAACGTCTCGTAGACAGGGTCTTGTAGTTGTAGTTTATTCTTCAGCTATATCCTTATCGGTTCCTTTGTAAGTCTTTATGTAAGCCCCACCAGGAGCAGCCTCCTGGCTACTCAGCCCATCTTCTCCAACTCCACCCTTCAAGTACCTACATCCCTAACATTCTACATGACATCACATAGCTAGGCAGAGAACCAGGGCAAGGGAAATGCACAACATTAGAAGCAGATCACTACAGAAGGCTTTACAGGAACTATACACTTCGCCGATCGGCAGAATTACTGCTATGGGGTTATTAACTGATCCTGTCAGAATCACCAGAGGGACCAGGCAAGGCTGCCCCTGCTCGCCACTTTTGTTTGCCTTATATATAAACCCTTTTGTTGAACAACTGGGCAACAACCCTTGTATCAAATCCTTTTATGTACATGATATTCCATTCTCTGTTTTCGCGTATGCGGACGACATCGCAGTGACGTCGGTGGATCCTTCTCTTGCGCTTCAAGAGATTGAACATTTAGCAAGATTGTTTGGCCAGATATCTGGTTACAAACTTAATGTAAATAAAACACAAATCCTTTGTTCAGATAGTATAGATTTACAGGATATTAGAGTGTTACATGAGGTGACTTATCTGGGCATTAAAATTAAGACCTCAATGCTAGAACTGGTCGATGTCAACTGGAATACTATGTTACATAGTGTTAGGGAGTCGCTTGATAAATGGGGACGATTACATTTTACCCTAATTGGTAGAAGCAATATTATTAAAATGAATATCTTACCAAAGGTTTTATATATATATTTAGATCAATTCCTTTGGAGGTGACAACCACTCAGCTGCAACATCTTCAATCTTTATGTATAAAGTTTATATGGGCTCCTGGCAAACCAAGACGAGCGGCTAGATTTATGACGCTACCAATGGAGAGAGGTGGCTTAGCTATACCAGATTTTGCCTTTTATTTTTATGTATGCTTTTTGTTAAAAATGCGGATTTTATTGACTGGGGATGGAATGGCTAATATTGCCCAGGCCCCGTCGATTTTTGAGATCATGTTGGGATCTGAAGCCCGATACTGTTTGTTTAAAGAGATTGATGGCAGTTATTTTAAGCGAACAAGATTTAAAGTAATGGAAGGAGCCTTTAAAGTGTGGAAGAGAATACGGAAAATTTGTATATCGGAGAAATTATCATATTATACACCAATGAATGCAATTAAGATCCTTCCTCCCATCTTCTGGGATAATATTGCCAACGGGTGGAGGAAAAAAGGTATTATTACACTAGGGGATCTTTTCTCCCGGGGGGGGGGGTCACTAATTTCATATGAAGAATTGGGGAAATATTACAATTTGCCTAATTCTCAGTATTTTAAATTTCTTCAGGTCCGGGATTATCTAATGCGGAAAAAAGTTGTGGCTGCTCCCAATTTAATTATAGAGGCTGTAAGGCGGCAGGAGAAAATTGGCATCTTGTATAAGATATTGTTATCATATAGAACAGATGATATAGGGAAACAGAATAGTAAATGGGTTAGCACTTTGGGTGTACATTACATATCTATTGAAGATGCTATTACCAGATCTCGGGTTGTATTAATGTCCGCTAGCTTGAAAGTACAATTTTTTAAAACTGTTTTTGATTTGTATTATACCCCTGCTCGGATGTTTAAGTGGGAGGGAGGGTATGATGGAAAATGCTTTCGTTGTCGGGGGGGATAATGCTGATAGCCTGCATATTTTTTTTAGATTTGTTGTAAATTGTCCAGATTTATAGCGGATATAGAGAAGTTCATGGCTGGAATCATTGGGCTGGAATCATTGGGAGACCGCTCCATTGACTGAATTGGTACGTTGCGGACAAGTGCGCCCCCTTCAGTGGGTACGCATCGGTGCCATCCGCACCTTACATGTCTGTGTTGGGGAGACCCATGGGTCTCCCCCTGTGACCGAGTCGTAGGGCTGCAGGTGACAGGGGGTCCGACACACACCCCCAAAGGCAACCACCAGACGATTTGCGGGCTGTCCGACGAGTGCATTGTACTGGCTCCATCGTGAATCGCATCCATTGCACGCCACGGTTAGCTTACGACTGAGACGTACGGAGCGGTTCGGACCCGGAAACGACTCGGTCGGTGAATTTCATGTAGCTCGCATCGTACTTGCTCGCTCGTACAGCTGTACGAGTCGGCCGGAAAACACGTGTATGGCTCGTAGTTTTTCCGGCCGGATCGCGTTCGGTGCCCTTCCGACCCAGATCAGAATCGGCCCCTATGTAGAGCATTTGAATACTCATTAAGTGCATGCGGAGCTGGGGCTCGATTATGTCTCGGACCTGATCTCCTTAAGCCCGCTCCTGTGTTGGATTAAGATCTGGAGCAGGGTGGAGCTGAAGCTAAGCCGGTTGATCCTCAAGGACTGTCTGTCCCTGGACCGGGCAACTAGTATACCTTGGATTGCCTATGTTAAGCCATCCTTTTTTTCTCTAGGCAGGCCCGATACCTTTATGAATCGGATTTCTCTCTCTGCCCATGATTTGGGGAATGTTAAAAGATTATTTCTGGAATGCTCCCGATCAGAGAGAAAAGGCTTAGAACTTCAGAAGCCATTGGTTAGGGGCCACATTCTTTTTTAAAAACTGCACAAGGGATGGAGCATGCTTGGTTCACTCAAAGCATGGTAGGTTTTTATTGGTGAGGTTTATGTTTAATCAACTGTACCATTTTTAGGCGTCTCCATGTGGGTGGGTATTTCCTGAGGTAAGGGCTCCCTTTGGTTATGACAATGTGTCTTCACTGGACATGCTCCATTTTATAATGTTGTGCTCCTATTTCAGCTGGCCTAGGAAGCGTTTATTAATCCCTTTAATGAAATCACTGCAGTTTAAACACGTCAGGCCTGCCTTGTACCTTCAGAAGCTCCCTACGAAGCATGTGACCTTTACTGTTTTCTCTTTTTTACAAGCTGTCTGGGTGTCCAGGAAAACGAGACCGGATTAACTGTTTTATATGTTTTGTGTTCTTCTGAGTAATCTCTTTGTCTGTTTTTTTTTTACCAATGAATTTGATTTTATCATCTCTGGTCTGTATTCTTTTATGGTGATTTTATTTACCGAATAAAAATGTATTTATTGAATACTCATTAAGATGTCAAATAACAGGCTATTCTACTATCTTGAAAAAGTGGATAGGAAACCCCGTCAAAAATCAATAGTGCCCTTTAGCTACATATAACAGTGTTTTCATGTGCAGACTACACTTCAGCCCTTACCTTCTCACCTACTTTGGACCAGTCCTCTCCAATCATGCACTCAAATATACCTCCAGGCCAACTAAGATCTCTCAGACGTCAAGTACGATAGAGGAGCTCTCAGGAGTTTTAAACGATATTCCACAGGGCACTCACTTTCTGATAGGAGGAGATTTTAACTCCCACTATGAGCCCCTTCCGGGACTTCTGCTGGGTCTAGCCATGGAGGAGGACATGGAGTGGTCCATACCTCCCCTGCGAGCAACAGCCCCCAGAGTTTGGACCCCCCTTGCTACACAAGTTACCGCTCTAACCTTGAAATTTGGTCTGCGGGCATGTAACGGTAGGACAACTTCAGACAACCCAGCTAGCTTCATCTTTAACTGCAAGGGTAGGGAGTCAAGACTGGACTATATACTGGCTCCACTACCAATGTGGTCAAGCATTATTGACTTTTGGGTATTGCCTAGGGAAGACAGTGACCATAATGCGCTGAAACTAGAATTTGCCCATCCTGGTCTAGATTCTAGGCTGGGATTGAGGGATTCCCTGGATACCGGCCTCGGCCTGACTCAAAACAGACATAGAGTAAAGTGGGAGACATTCATCTCTAACCCAGAGAGGATACCTATACTTTATCAAAGGGTTGTCCCTATACTTGAAAAAGCTCAGGCACTCATGGCCAATGATATAAACCAGAGTAATCATGAACAAGTAGGGCAGTGCCATAGAACCCTCTCTGAGACAGTATCTGCAACACTCACTCGTACCCTAAAGAGGCCAACTGCTTGCGCAGCTGGTCCAACTTGGTATAATAGGACCTGTCGCATTGCAAAATCAAGCCTCCTGACCTCTATCAAAGCAGGTCTGGGAAGCGAGATAATTAGAGCCAAGAGATCCGCTTACAAAATTTTAATTTGTAATGCAAAAAAAGAATGGGAACACCAGAAATGGGAATCCCTTTCTGTATCTCTGGCCAGGGGGGACTCACGAACATTTTGGCGAACAGTGAATACTGGTTCACTAGAATTGGCCCCAGCACTGGAGCCGAATATTTCACCTAGTGCATGGTCTGATCATTTTAAATCGCTGTACCAATTACCAGATGGGGAGCAGGCTGCTTTCTACCCTTCATGCACTGAGGATCCTAAAGAAATCTCCCTGCTTACATTCAAGGAGGTTAGAGCGGCTATAGCTGGATTAGCTCCAGGCAAGGCCCCCGGGCTGGATGGTATCCCAGGTGACCTTTTTAAGCAGGAGGTGGATGTCTGGACTCCATATCTAGTTTTAATATTTAATCATATTCTGCGAGGCATGGAGATTCCTGCTACTTGGCTGGGCGCAGAGATTGTTCCCGTTTTTAAGAAGGGCTCTCCTCTGCTCCCAGCCAATTATAGACCCATAAGCCTCATAGATGTCACACAAAAGATCTTTGGTAGAGTGATCCTGAACCGGCTCCAGGCCTGGATTGATGACAATAACATCTTGAGTCCCTTTCAGGCAGGTTTCAGAAGGGGGGTTTCAACGGTGGACCAGATCTTCCGATTGAACCTTCTCTACTGGAAATCAGTAACAATCGAGGGGGGCAGTTTATACACGATATTCGTCGACCTGCGGGCGGCATTTGATTTAGTCCCTAGGGACAAACTTTGGGCAGTTTTGGCAGCTACAGGGGTTCCCGCTGATCTACTCTTCATTCTGGAAAAATTACATTGGGGCAACTATGCAAGGGTAAGATGTGGCAGAGGAGGTACCCTTTCAGATCCTTTTCCCGTTGACAGGGGGGTTAGACAGGGTTGTGTGCTCGCACCCACCCTTTTCTGCCTCTTTGTCAACGGGATCTTTAATCATCTTGATGGGATCAGTAACATCGATGCCCCAAGGCTGGCGGGCAACAGGGTACCGGCAATTATGTTTGCTGATGATACCCTGTTGCTCTCCAAATCACCTATGGGTTTACAAAGGGTCCTTGACGGTTTTGTCGACTTCTGCAAGTCGCATGGTTTGGAGATCAACACTACAAAAACAAAATACATGATCTTCAACCCACCTGCCTCTACCCGACCTAGCCCGCGGATAGGGACCTCCAGTCTTGAGAGGGTATACACCTTTGAATACTTGGGGGTTATTTTTAATCCTCTAATGAGGTGGGATTCACACCAGACAAAAGTGAATCTGAAGTTAACCCAGATGACGGGTGCTATTTCTAGGATGTTGAGTGGGCTGAACTACAAACCTTTAGGCCCACGCCTTCACATTTATAAAACCCAGGCTAGGGCGGCTGGGCTATATGGGGGTGAAATCTGGGGACATGTACCTATCCAGAAAATACAGGTTGTAGAGAACAACTTCTTGAGGCAGCTGACAGCTCTACTATCAAGCACCCCGCTATTACCCTTAAGATTGGATTTGGGCTTAAAACCCATCGCGGTGGAACTAGGCCTCAAACCTCTAATTTTCTGGCATAAATTATGGCGTACCCCAGAGCTTGAGAATTACAGAATAGAGCTACAAGATATTCTGCGTCTTATAAGAATTGATCAAGTACCATGGCTCGCTTATATTAAACATTCCTGTGAATCAATAGGAAGACCCGATTTGTGGATTGACCCAGCCAACACATGCCCAATGTCTTCCCGCAAAACCATCTCCTCAGCTTACTATGAGCACAATTTACGTGTTCAAGTTATGAAGGCCAGGCCTGGGTCCCTTACTGAACAGTTCCTGGGATTTAAAGATATATACACCCGGGAACCAGTCCTAGATGATATTGAACCAACATTAACCAGGAAGCTCTACTTACAATGGCGCTATGGTACTTTGCCTCTTGGAGCCCACACTGTCAGTTGGTCATCTAATTTAACAACTCTATGCCCAGCGTGTGGCCATCCATCAGAGTCTGACCTGCTTATAATCTTCTTCTGTCGAGCCTACCGCAGACCACGGAGATACTGGCTTCTTCCACTTTTAAAAAACCTGGGTTTAAGCATCGCATCTCAGCTGACAGAATTTTAAAAACTGATCTATCAGCACCCATAGTATTTGCTGTTGCGAAATTTTTAACAGCTATGTGGATCAGCCGCAATCGTTATGTAAAGTCCAAAAACTGAGGTTGGTCTGATCTGAATGTTGATACGCTGTTAACTCTAAATGAGCATTTTAATATGTGGTGCATAACATGTTATTTATTGTATGTTTATCTGTTTTATTCTTTTATGGCCCAAGTGGCCGAAATAAAGTTGAAATGATGAAATATACCTTGCTGTTAAGATAATGTTTGGTGCAATTTGATGACATGCTGCATTCGTATTCTGGCCTTGAATATTGTGGCCGTGCTCCAGGCTTTTGAAAAGTGCTTGTTGTTTCATTGAGATACATTTAATGGTTTGGTCATTGAATTCATTTATGGCTGGTGTTATTTTTGTTGTAATAGATTCGCTTGCAAAGATTGCTTTGGTACAACTTTTTTTAAAGAGAGAGGTTACAGTGGTTCATAAAGCATGGCTGCACATTTTGTACAATAGTGAGGAGCTTTCTTAGTCCCTTTGTGGCCTGCCGCCCTTTGATTTCTTGCTGTGACCAGGTCAGGATTCATGGGATTTGCCAAATACCCATTGGTATAGGAACTTGATGTGACTGGAAGCTTTCTTAAATCAGTCCTGCACAGGGTGCTTTGGCCAATTCTCCTAAAATTGTGGTGCATCTCATAGAAATGGTTAAGGACTTCTTGCTGTGCGGTGGTTACTTTATGCCACACCTTTTCTCATTGTTTTCCAGTCCAACCTGGTGACCTCACTAAAACGATTCTATGATGCAGTTCATTTCCTGGGTTATCATTGCTTTTTTACAAGCCAGTTTCTCTCTCATCTGATTGAAGAAATGTCATTTTAACTCACTCTAGCCATTAGGTACTCCACTCCTCTCTATCGTTTTTCATAGCAGCCACTGAGGATCAGATAGGGCTTCTAGCGCTGTGTCCAGGTAGTGTCATCAGGAAATATCAGTGCTTGGAAAATGTTCTGCAGTATGCAATAGAGAGGGAGTTTATGCTGTTATGGATGTTGCTAGAATTCTCTGGTTGCTAATATAAGATGTTTTATCATGAAGGTATTCTTAAAAATGATGTTTAAGAGGTAGGTATTGTCTGGAGAAATATTTGCTCTGTAAGGCGAGATATTGTTACAGATCATATTACATAGTAAGTACTACTATATCTGGTGGTGTGAGTGCAAAATTGTAAAATTCTGATTTTAATACACAGTATTTGAGAAAACCACGTAACTGATGCACATATATTTTATTTTTCTCTGCATAATGCAGGAAATTATTTTTGTATAGCACTTCCGGCTAACCCCTTGATTCCTCTACAGATGATGACCACATAGCACCTACAGGGAAAACTTGTCGGACTGAAAGTAAGGCTGGTCCTAGCACCTTGAGTGCACTGACAATCAGTTGCATCAACTCCAGTGAAGACAGACATCAATTCCGAAGCACCGAGGTTGCTCCTTCTGCAGAATCACCAGCCTCGAGCCTTGTAATTCATGACAAGGACATGATCTTCAAGACGATGGAGCCGCTTACACTGAAGCTTAACGTGCTGAAGGTGAGAGTGACTGATCTGCAAGATAGGATTGTAAAATGACTGATTGCCTGTGATCTATGACACCATTAACCAAATTGCCATAAAGCCCACGAAAACATACTTACTTTCATGATTTTAAAATTGGTATGTCTTGCAGCAGTATGTTTAGAATTCTAGAGGTAGATGTTTATGAACACTCTGATTTGTTCTTATGCTAGATTTTTGAGAACACTCCGATTTGTTCTTATGCTGAGCATGAGAAGGTTTCAATTAAGTTTGTGGTTTATGAAAACATACAGTAAGAAAAAACTATATTGTATTTGGACAGCCTTGGAAAAGACTTCAATCATGTCAGTCCTTTAAAATAGCATCATTACAATCCATTATGAAATCACAATCCCATAGACTGACAAAGCCCTTCTCTTTTTGCATATACTTATTTTTATTATTATTATAGCATTTGTAGAGCGCGACAGCTACCTCCAGCGGAGGTGTCCCGGCGCTAGCATCCAGCCAGAGAGGGAATTAGCTCGGGGAGAGATTCAGGGAAATTAGGGTATAACAGATAGGCCAAACAGCCATGTTTTAAGAGCCTTCCTGAAAGGAAGTTCCTCCTTTATCTGACGCAGGGAGTTAGGCATCAGATTCCAGAGCGTGGCTGTCTTTACCGCAAAGGCTCTTCCTCCCGACCTTACTTTCCTAAAACGTGGAATGGTTAGGAGATTCAGATTGCTGGAACGCAGAGTTCTAGCATTCTGATATTTTTGGAGCCTGTGTCTCAGATAGAGAGGCCCAACCTCTCTGAGTGCTTTGTGGGCTATGACCAGGGCCTTAAACATCACTCTTTTTTTGACCGGCAGCCAATGTAGGCTTTGCAAATGGGGGGTGATGTGATACCGTAGTGGTACATTTCTAAGAAGTCTCGCGGCAGCATTTTGGATCCTTTGAAGTCTCCTAAAAAGATAGTCAGGGAGACCAATGAAAAGGCTGTTGGCATAGTCTAACTGAGAGGTGATGAGCGCATGGACCACTGTCTTCCTGCATTCCAAAGGAAGAAAGTGAAGGCACCTGCGCAGTGCCTTCAGTTTCCAAAAGCATTGGGAAGATATATACGATATTTGAGCCTTGCCTGTTAGTTGGGTGTCAATTCTAAAACCCAGATTCCTGGCTGAGTTCACCGGAATCGGAGGAGGGTTTAATTCTGCTGGCCACCATAGCTCGGATTGAGGAGGAAGAGGTTGATTAAAAAACAGTATCTCAGTCTTATCAGTGTTCAACTTCAGGCAGTTGTCTGTCATCCAAGATGAAATATTCAGAAGGCACTGCCTGAAGTTGGTAAAAGCATTCTCACTCTGTTCTTTAAAGGAAAAGATGAGTTGAGTGTCGTCTGCGTAGGAGACAACACGGACACCCAGATCTTCCACAATAGATGCTAGTGGGGCCAGGTACACATTAAACAGGGAAGGACTCAGGGCGGATCCCTGCGGGACCCCTTGTAGCAGTGTCCTAGAGCTGGAAACATGTGGGGGGAGGAAGACTTGTTGAGATCTGTCTTCCAAAAACGACTGGAACCAGCGTAACACGGTCCCTGTGACTCCTAATGCGTGGAGCCTATTAAGCAGAATCTTGTGAGAGACCGTGTCGAAAGCTGCCGACAAGTCAAGCAGCACGAGCATGGCACAGTTTCCTGTGTCCATCGTCTCCCGAATAGATTCTACCACCTCCAAGAGAGCTGTCTCGGTGCTGTAACCCGCCCTAAAACCTGATTGTGAGTCGTGTAGGCAGCTATTGGATTCAAGAAATTCCGACAACTGTCTTTGTACCTCCTTTTCTAGAATCTTAGCAGGGGCGGGAAGCAGAGAGATTGGTCTGAAATTTTTCAGTTCTGTTGGGTCAGCGTCTTCTTTTTTAAGGATGGGACGGACAAAGGCTTTCTTCCATTCAGTAGGGAAGATTCCGGTGACCAGTGAGGTATTCCAAACATTATTCAGAGTGTTGTTGACTACGGGGGCTAGGAGTTTGAGTATTCTCGCCGGGCAGGGATCGGAAGGGCATCCAGACTTGACTTTCATTAAATCTCTCAAGGAAGCATCCTTCTCATATCGACGGAAATCTGACCATTTGACTAAATGGCATATCGGAGGCATCACCTGCTCACCCGTAGTCGGGAATGTGGAGTAGATGTCTGCAATCTTATCATGGAAGAAAGAGGCTAGTTCATCACACAGCGGAAGAGACGCCGGGATCGTGCTTTTTAGGGACTGAGGTTTCAAAAAACTCTCCATTATCTTAAAGATCTCCCTTGAGGAGTTTTCTGCTACCATGATTTGTTTAGCCAAAAAGTCTCTCATGGTTTTGAGTTTGAGGGTATGAAATTTCCTCATTGCCTCCTTATATGTCTCTTTTGCTGAGGTATCATAATTTTTCCTCCAGATACGTTCCAGCTTTTTACAATGACTTTTTTCCAATTGTAGTTCAGTGTTGAACCAAGGCGCTGATGGCCTACTCCTAGGTACCTTACAGGCTTTGATCGGGGCTATCTTATCTAGGGCAGAGGTTATCCAAGCATTGAAGAGGGAGGAATCTCTAGAGGGGTTACCGGAGGGGGTAGGAGTGGTATTGTCTAATTCACTTCTCATTGTATCAGGGGTAACTTTCCTCCAGTTTCTTCTGTTTTGTATAGTAGGTCCACAGTGCTTAGCCGGGCACATCAGTCCCAGCTTGAAAGTGACTAGCATGTGGTCAGACCAGATTACTGGCAGCGGCTTATCCACAGTGATGGACCTGTCATTGGTAAAAATGAGATCTAATGTATGTCCAGCTGTATGAGTGGGAGCTTGGACTCTTTGCACAAAATTTAGACTTTTTAGCGCATCGCCTACTAAAGAGGCCAGAGGGCAGTTAGCCAGGTCCATATGTACGTTAAAATCTCCTAGCACCATATAGTTGGAGTAGCGTAACGATAGGTTGGCAATACAGTCGAATAGTAGTGGCCAATAGGAAATCGGAGTGCTAGGGGGTCTATATATCAAGAGTCCTGCCACCAAAAGATTTTTGGTAGGTTTAATTTGGAAGGACATGGCCTCAATAGGACTGAGCCCTGCTACTTTCTTGTAGGAGATTTCCCACTCCTCTTTCAGAATTATTGCTAGACCACCCCCAAGTCTGTTATCAGCTCTGTTGGCTATAACCATTCTATAGCCCACGGGAACAGTCAGGCAGATATCGGGATTTAACCCTTCTCGCAGCCAGGTTTCAGTCAAAAATAGAAGATCTAAGCCTGAGGTTCTTTTTCTGAGTCGCTTTACAAACACCCCTCCATCCAGTCGCCTTATCCGTGGCCTCCAACTGACCAGAACTGCTTGTCCCCATTCCTGCTCCCAAATTTCCTTTCCAACCTTTCCATACAATCATCTATTTTTTTCCCTAATTGTGTTGCCAAGGTTGAAACTACCGGACACATTTCTGGACCTTATCCTCAGTGCTCCTCTCTGAGGCACCATTACCTTCCAATCTGACAGAATATATCTCACCAGTCTAAAATTTGTCGAGGAATCCAAAATCTTCCCTTCTACTTAAAGTTTAGCACTCTACCAAAATATCTCTGGACTTCAAATACCAAAGTTCTTCTGCTTCTCTCAACACCCAGCTGAATCTGACAAAAAAAGCCCCTAAACTAGCCCTAAATATAACTGCCTGGCCGCCTCTCCTTATGAAATGCCAGACTGCTGTGATCCAAAATGGCAACCCGAGTCCTGTGACGCTCCTATGGCACCTGCCTATAATTAAATTCGGTCCAGCCTGCAAGCGCACTCTACTCCATCAGGCACCCCGCAGGTAAGCGCTGCTCCATTTCTTATATTGTCCCTCTCATAAATTCTGGGTTAATCAAAGCGCAACTACAAAGCTGTTCAAACACTCTAATCCTGCGCGTCCAACTGGCATTCATCCAAGCACGCTTGCACTTGGCAGTGTCATGCACTGTGCCCCCCGCGATCCAGGTTGCGGTCGTCCCTATGGAAGGCACCGCCATGCGCCTTGATCAAGCAAAGCTCGGCCCATTCAAAAGACACAATGCCTAACCACTTCTTCTGCCCTGACAGTAGTAAACTTTCTCCTGAACACCTCTGATCAAAAAACTTTGGCAGTAACTTTAGACACTCCCAAAACCGTTGTATGTTCCCGTTTTAACCTTACTCAATCACTTTTTGTTTTAAAACACACCGTCTATGCCTCAATAAAAATCCCTGTTCATGTCTCCTAAAGTGAACCCATCGCACACTGAACACACACTTCTTCAACTGTTTTGTTCAGACTCTAATTACATCCTATTCATACATACTCATGACAATTACTGTAGAGATGAAATCGCATGTACTTATCATAGTGGTGATCAGCAACAAAGAAGGAAGATGGCTGCCTAACTTGGGATTATATATGACGTAGAATATTAAAAGATGTGTATTCTAAGTTCTATGTGTTTGTTCAAGTTGCTACTGTGAGTTGGCAATAAAGAATATATACGTAATATCAGCCTCTGTGCCTTGCAATAAAATTGCATAGATGAGAATCACAGTTGCCGCTCTTGAGTGGCGGGTTAAGCCTCTGGCATAGAACCTGATGTATCCGAAATTGGTTCGATGATCAGCTTAATAAGAACACATTTGGAAATATTATCCTTTAGTATTTTTTTATTTTAATGTTTATTTATTATGTCTTGCACAAACACTCTGCATGAACATACCAATTCTCGACAGTAATTTGCATAGTAACCAATTTAAAAAACAACATTTGAAATCAACTATATGAGCTTCACAATGTGCTTGGGTGTCTCATGGTTTGTAGTATGTGCTACTGTAGATCACATGCTCTGCACACTTGCTATTTAATGTTGGGCACAGACGTTAATCAAGTCACAAATAGGTTAAGGTATTTTTGGGAAGATGTGCTGCATAGTTTGTGACCCACAGAATCTGACCACTTACTGCCCTTATCTGCTAGAACATTACTGTTACTAATTGTGGAACCTCCTGAGGCTTGAGCCGGGAGTAGTGCGAATTGCGTTTTTAAAACTGTAATTGCTTCGTGTGTGTTTTTTAACTGCTGCACTTACCGCCCTGCGCACCAAAACCTTGCTACGAACCCCCCGCTGACAGCTGATCAAAACGCTGCCACCGGCGAGTGTCTGTTCGTCCCCCTGCCGCCATTGACCAGGACACAGGCCACGCCCACCGGGATAGGCCAAGCCCCCCTTCCTCTCCACCCGGTATATAGAGCGCGCTGACTACCAACGCTGCCTGTTACTAATTGTGGAACCTCCTGAGGCTTGAGCTGGGAGTAGCCCGAATTGCGTTTTTAAAACTGTAATTGCTTCGTGTGTGTTTTTTAACTGCTGTACTTACCGCCCTGCGCACCAAAACCTTGCTACGAACCCCCCGCTGACAGCTGATCAAAACGCTGCCACCGGCGAGTGTCTGTTCGTCCCCCTGCCGCCATTGACCAGGACACAGGCCACGCCCACCGGGATAGGCCACGCCCCCCTTCCTCTCCACCCGGTATATAGAGCGCGCTGACTACAAACGCTGCCTGTTACTAATTGTGGAACCTCCTGAGGCTTAAGCCGGGAGTAGCGCGAATTGCGTTTTTTAAACTGTAATTGCTTCGTGTGTGTTTTTTAACTGCTGCACTTACCGCCCTGCGCACCAAAACCTTGCTACGAACCCCCCGCTGACAGCTGATCAAAACGCTGCCACCGGCGAGTGTCTGTTCGTCCCCCTGCCGCCGTTGACCAGGACACAGGCCACGCCCACCGGGATAGGCCACGCCCCCTTCCTCTACTCCTGCCTCCAGGAAGCGCAGCGGACGAGCGCAGCGGGCGCGACGAATGCGCGACGAATGCGCGCCAAAGGCGCGCATAAGGCAAGCTCGTCTGCGCTCGTCCGCGCTGAGTCCGGGCCAGGGGCCACGTCCCCTACATCCCAGGCTAAACAGATCTTAGCCTACAGCGCAGACGCTCTACATGGCATGAGGTCCTTGGGACCGGACTGTGAAAGGCATTGCCTTGATGCAACGTCTCTTCCAGCCATTTGCCCAAAATGTAACGTCCCCCTTAACCTGTGGCAGACCAAAACCCTGAAGCATGAATACTGTATGTTCCTATTAAACTGCAGATCCCTGCCAAAACATAAGGTGGAAATCTCCTTCCTACTGGAAGAGCGTATGCCGGACGCAGTGTTTCTCACCGAAACATGGTTGCCGTTGTAACATCCCTCCCCTCTGGCTTTCAAATCATTCGACAAGACCGTCCGGAGGGTAGAGGGGGCGGGCTAGCAATTATATTTAAAGAACAATATCATTGCAGACTCATCCCGGAAACTATCCCAGATTGTGAGAGCCTAGCCTTCTCGCTGGAGTTTTCTCCCAACCACTGTTTTTCGGGCACATTGATATATCGCCCACCTGGCCCCCCTAAACAATTTCATAATCTCCTACCAGCAATTGTGGCGCCACGCACTAGCGCGGCTGCCAACTATACTGTGTTAGGCGATTTCAATTTTCACTTTGATTCACCGCTGGATCCTACGGCTACTATACTAGCCGATGACCTGGCCGCGCTACAACTTATCCAACGAGTAAAAACATCGACTCATGTGAAAGGACACCTTTTAGATCCAGTGTTCAGTAACTGTGTGGATTTTGTGGTTGGGCCTCCGCTTCCCCTCCCATTGACTGACCACTCTCTGGTGCCCTTTACTTGGTTTACCCAGAAACCCATTCCGGTAACACCGATGATAAGACATGCCAGATCCTTGGCGCGGATACCAGTAGACGAATGGAAAAATAAACTTATGAAAGAACTTCCCCCTAATAATGAGGATCCATGTCTGGCGAACCAGGCCTATGAGAACTGGATCCTGCACTCTCTCGATACCATCCTCCCCCTTAAGAAATTAACGGTAAAACGTCCCCATAAAACAGCACCTTGGTACTCGGAGGCCCTCAGGGACAAAAAGCGCCAATGCCGGAAAATTGAAAGGAAATGGCGTCTAGACTACTTCATGGAGGAAAAAACTCTATATCGAGAAGAAATAAAAGCCTACAAAAAGGAAGTAAAAGCTGCTCAAGCGGCATACTTTTCTGACAAGATCCTAGCTGCAAAATCTAAACCTAGGGAAATCTTCCAAACTCTGCAAAAACTTACAAAACCACCTCCCCCCAGTGCATATGAGGAAAAATCTGTCTCCCAATGCAATGACCTGGCGGAATTTTTCTCAGCCAAAGTAAATAAAATATACGCCTCCTTCCCCTGCACTACCACTCCTCTGATAGCTCAGGATAAAACAGGGGGACAGACGCTGTTCTAAGCTCTCCACCCACGCTTGACCACTTTCCTTGCATGGATCTCGAAGTTGTAGAGTCCATGGCTCGGAAAGTAAAATCTGGATCCCGAACTGACCCGGCACCCCCAGAAGCCATGTTGCTAGCATCTCAGGTTGTCCTACCTATCATCAAAAATCTCCTGAACGCTTCCATCGCTTCTGGCATCGTCCCTCCTGCCTGGAAACGGGCGATAGTCCGAGCGCTGATAAAGAAGCCAAACCTGGACCCATTGGACTTTGGCAATTATCGTCCTATTTCCCTGCTCCCCTGGGTGAGTAAAATCGTGGAGAAGTATGTCAATCTCCAGCTGGTTAGCTTTCTTGAAGATAACCAGCTGTTAGATACCACTCAGACAGGGTTCAGGCCTAAGCACGGAACAGAGTCCGCCCTCCTAATGGTCATCGAGGAGTCCAGGAAAATTCTTGACCAGGGAGGATCAGTGGCAGTGATCCTCCTTGATCTCAGCGCGGCGTTCGACACGGTCAGTCATAACACTCTACTGAACCGTCTTTCGAATGTCGGCATTGTGGACAAGGCCTGGCTCTGGTTAAAATCTTTTCTGAGTAACAGGTCGTTCCAAGTGTTTGACGGACAGACAGTGTCTTCCAGCATGCCCCTGAAGTGTGGAGTCCCCCAGGGCTCCTCTTTAAGCCCCGCGCTTTTTAATATCTACATGAGGCCACTGGCTGAGGTAGTTCGTCCGTATGGAGTCAAGATCATATCCTATGCGGACGACACCCAGTTGGTGGTCTCATTAGCGCAGGAGGCTCAACAGCCACTTTCAGGTGGACTAACAAAATGCTTGGAGGAGGTGAAGGCCTGGATGACTCTGTCATCGTTAAAGCTCAATGGTGACAAAACAGAGCTTATGCTCCTGGGCCCGGCTGATCCCACCTTCTTCAACTCACTATGGCCCACCTGTCTAGCCCCCCCCCCCCCCCCGGCTCCGAAGGATAACATCAAAAGCCTAGGGGTATGGCTGGACAGGAGTCTTTCACTTAACACCCAGGCCACAAAGCTCTCAGCCATCTGCTTTGGATTGCTCAGGACACTGAAGAAAGTTCTTCCTTTGCTCCCAATGGAGGCAAAGCAGATGGCCGTACAGGGCCTGATACAGTCACGATTAGACTCCAACAACGCCCTCTATTTGGGTGCACCAGAGTACACACTAAAGAGACTACAGCTGGTACAAAACTGCGCTGCCCGCACTCTGCTACAGATCCCACGCAGACTGCCAGTTAGAGCGGCACTGACCAGCCTGCATTGGCTCCCAGTGCGTAAGAGAGTCACCTTTAAGGCAATGTGTATTGCTCACCAGGCCTTCTGGGACTCAGGACCCCTAATTACTCGTAGTCTAGTAAGCCAGTATCGTCCAGGCAGAGACCTGCGATCTAGCCAGGCTTTTATGGCAACAGTCCCTAGAATCAAAAGGACAAGATCGGGTGGAAGGATGTTTGCCTTCAACGCCGCCAAGATCTGGAACTCCCTCCCTTCTCATTTGAGATCCAACCCTGACCTCGCCTCTTTCCGCAAACAACTAAAAACACACCTGTTCAATTCTCCTCAATAAACTCAGTTCTCCTTCCCTACCTGTCTGCAACCTCACCCACCCTACCAACTGGTTCCTCTAGCGCTTGGACGCCTCAGGGCAGCAATTCGCGCTGTTATAAATTCACTTTCATTCATTAGAGACAGGAGCAGTAGTGTGACTCTTCTTTGTAGCTAATGCTTTACGGGGTAAAGAGTGGGTTTTAAATACATTTTAATTACTTTATTAATAGTTGTTAATAGTTTTTAATTTGAAAATAAGTTGTAATTGTGTTTTATTATTTTATAGTTTAATTTAGGTGAGTGTTGTGGATATTATAGTGTTAAAGTGTGTGTAGTCAATTAAAGTTTATTACCTTTTTTTAATTAATTTAAAAAAAAATATTATTAATTATGTTAATTATGGAAGTAAATTAATTTAAAATGTTGAAGTGTTTTGTTGTTGGTGTGGTATTATAGGGTAGGAAACAAAATTAATACATTTATGTATTAATGCATTTTTTTCTTTGTAAATATTTTCTAATTTAAAATTATTTTTGCAATGTATTTATTATTTTTATAATAATATTTGTAGGTTTTTGTTATATGTAATTAAAGTGTTTATTTTTTTATTTTGATTTTTTTTGGTCCTCATTCGCCTCCAACCACATTGAACATAACGTCTGTCCGTACCTTTACTCAACGATCTGGGGAGACGTATGCTTTATGATGGAATCTCTCGGTGCCTTCAGCAAGTAAAAGTACATTGTCAGACCTGAATGTTACTTTCCCTCGAAGAGGGGAGAGGTTTCACTCCAGCTAGGTCCGCAAGAGCCTGATGGACACCTTCGATGGCACGGGGAAGCCCAACATGGTCCAAAGACTAACCAGGAGGCATAATTATAGGACCCGCCCTTCATAAGAGTATAAGTAAAGCGAGAGTACATAGATGGATCGCACACTTTCATTCTTGGCCTTTTTCCATTGAAGCAGCAAGTCCCAATATGCGATTGTTTTCCTACTGCAAGCTCTGGACAGGTCCAACTTGGATGACTCGTATAGTGATGTCAACCATTCTGAATGAGTGGGAGGGGCAGGATCTATCCAATTCTTACATATTTTCCTCCTGGCCAACAACATAGCATAAAATAAGAGAGATCTGGCTAGACCGGCGATTTGACTATTAATACCAAAAATTATCAGGGTTAAGTCAATTTGGATTGGGGCACTCAAGATGTTTTCCAGCTTATTCCGTACTTCTTCCCAGAAGAAGGCGATGGCGGGGCAGTCTTTGAACCTATGTATGTCTGAGGCTTCAACCAGACCACACTTCTTACAAATTACTTGGAACCCATTCAAAAATGTAGATAACCTGAGAGGAGATAAATAGGCCCTGTGCCCGGTGAACAAGTGGTTTCTCTTCAGCCAGGCAGGTTTTACTATACTAAAGAGAGTTTTAAATGAGTTCTGCCATAGAAGTTCACACTGTGAACTTGGAATATGTTCACTCTACATTTCATTTGCAAGTTTGAATTCGCCATCTACAGCCTCCTCTATAGCCCAGTACCAGTGGGAAACCTCTTTCTTGCCCGCTGTCCTCTCGACTAACTGTTGCTCAATACTAATGCCCCCACCTATGGATTTTTTCTGTCTGATCTGGGATTGTACCCAACTCTGCAACTGGATGTACTTGAATTTTGAAAGACCCACACCCACTCTCTCTCTTAGTTCTTCCCATGAGATAAGGGTTTCCTCACTAACCAGGTCTCCCCATACTTTTAACCCTGCTTCTTTGAGTGGTACAGCCAATCTGTCCTGGAGGCATTCCGACGAGCCCGGTGAATTCCAGACTGGCGCTTGATTTGAAAAATAGTTAAGACTCACCAAATATTTTAGTCTAGCCCATATTCTGGCAAATGCCTGGAGGACCTTAAGTTTGACCTTCCTAAAGAATTTTTGAACCCCAAATTTAAACATAAAGCCCTCTTCCTGTAAACCAGCCCCTCTTAACTTGGCCAGAAACATGCCTCCTCCCCCAGTACTTACAGGCATTTTTAATAGCATCCGGGAATGTGAAAGTTGAAACGCCCAGGCATAATACAGTAGGTCAGGTAGCGCAAGACCCCCCTTCTCTCTCCTACGCCTTAGTTTTTTCCAAGCTATTCTGGTAGTTCTATATACCCAGATAAAGGAATTTATTTCCTGCTGGAATTTATCGATGGTTCATTTTTTCAAAATGTAGGGGGATTGTATTAAAGAGAAAGGTGATATTGGGTAATATCGCCATTTTGACCAGATTCCCCCTCCCCAAGATGGTTAAAGGGAGGTGGGTCCATTATTTCATCTGATTTTGGCACTCCCTTGAGACTCACGCTAAGTTGACTTCTGCAATTTTAGCTATATCTTGGGCAAATCTGACCCCCAAGTATCGCATGCTAGGACTAACCTGGTGTTGAGTTCCCGTAACATTCCAGGTCATAATCTCGGTCTTTCCGGCATTCACCTTGTAGCCCGAGACCTGCCCAAATTCCTCTGCCAATCTGATGACTGCCGGAAAGGTTGTGTCCAAATCTGCCGAAAGTATCAGGATATCATCCGCATACACGGCCACCCTCTCTCCCATTCACCATGTCTAAAAGGCACGATGCTAGAATCTTCTCTGAGCTTTTGAGCGAAAGGCTCTATATACACATCAAAAAGTAGAGGGGAGAGAGGATAGCCCTGTCAGGTGCCCCTAGTTATCCTAAGTGCTTTGGTCGGGTTTCCATTGACCAGTAACCTGGCCGACGTCATTTGATATAGCAACTGGATGGTACGATGAAACTTATCGCCCAAATTGAATCTTTCCATGACTTCCGACAGGTATACCCAATTCACCCTGTCGAAAGCCTTGGTGGCGTCCAGAGTTAGGGCTGCAAGCGGGAGTGAATAGGTGGAAGCAATATCTATTGCACCGACCAAATCATATGTGAGGTCTGCTAGCTGTCTTCCTTTCACAAACCCTTTTTGATCCGAGTGGAGGATGTCGTTTGCCACCAGCCCCATCCTAGCTGCTAAAATCGAAGCGAAGATTTTATAGTCGACATTCAAAAGCGATATGGGTCGATATGACCCACAGCTGGCTGGATTTTTGCAGGGTTTCAGAATCAGGACTACTGTGGCGTCATTCCAAGATCCGGGCGGGCTTATTCCCTCTAGTAGTATCTTATTAAATAATTGGGTCAATTCCGAGATTATAACCTCCCCCAAGGATCTATATAATTCGGCTGGTAGCCCGTCGGGCCCGCAACTTTACCCTTTTTACAGACCGCCATAGCCTTTTTCACTTACTCTTGTGTGATGGCTAAGTAATTGATATTATAATATGTTTTCTTTTTATATATTTAATATATTTGATTTTTCAGTTTTTAAATATTGTTTATTTTTATGATTTTTGGGAAATGTTTAATATATATATATATATTTTATACCTGAGTGTGAATAGTAATTTTTGTCTCTCCGCTATCCAACACTTTCCCTAATGTTGCACTCACTGGAGTGGGAAGAGTAATTCTTATCTCTCCACTATGCAGCACTTTCCCTATTGTTGCATTCACTGAAGTAGGAATAATAATGTTTACCCTTCGCTATCTAACATTTTCCCTACTGTTGCATTCACTGGAGTTGGAATAGTAATTTTTACCCTTCCGCTATTCAACACTTTCCCTACTGTTGCACTCACTGGAGAGGGTATAGTAATTGTTACCCCTCCCCAGTCAAACACTTCCCCTACTGTTGCACTCACTGCAGTGGGAATAGTTAATTTTACCACTCCGCTATTCAACACTTTCCCTACTGTTGCACTCACTGGAGTTGGAATAGTAATTTTTACCCCTCCGCTATCCAACACTTTCCCTACTGCTGCAGTCATTGGAGTGGGAATAGTAATGTTAACCCCTTTGCTATGCAACACTCTCGCTACTGTTGCACTCATTGACGTGGGAATAAAAATAATGTACTGCTCTGCTATCAGACACTTACCCTACTGTTGCATTCAGTGGAATGGTAATATTAATTTTTACCCCTCCGCTTTCCAACACTTTCTCTACTGTTGCACTCTTTGGAGTGGGAATAGAACTGTTTGCCCCTCCACTATTCAGCACTTTCCCTACTGTTGCTCTCACAGGAGTGTGAATAGTAAATTTTACCCCTCTGCTATCCAACACTTTCCCTACTGTTTTACTCACTGGAGCTAGAATAGTAATTTTTACCCCTCCGCTATCTAACACTTTCCCTACTGTTGAACTCACTAGAGTGGGAATAGTAATGTTTACTCTTTCGTTATCCAACACTTATCCTACTGTTGCACTCAGTGGAGTAGGAATTGTAATTTTTACCCCTCCACTATCCAACACTTTCCCTACTGTTGCACTTTTTGGATTGAGAATAGTAATTTTTGCCCCTCCGCTAGCTAACACTTTCCCTACTGTTGCACTCACTGGAGAGGGAATAGTTATTTTTACCCCTTTGCTATCCAACACTTTCTGTACTGTTGCACTGATAGTATTGTGAAATTTAGGTTTAAATATTTTTTAATAGTTCAATGTTTTAATTTATTATAGATTTTAGTTTTTTTATATTTTAAATAATTTATATATCTATTTATTTTTAATACTTTAAACTTTTGACCTTAAAACAATTAATAAACGATTATTTTTTAATTTAAGTAAATATATATGTATAAATTAATATGCTTGTGTGTTTATTTTTTTATTAAGTGTGTTTGTTATATTTTATTAACATTTATATTACTTTTATTTTGTAAAAATTATATTTATTATTTCATATATTTCATATATATTATTGTATATTTATATAAAAGTCGATATTTTCTACATCTATATTTTTTACATCGATATTTTTCAGTCAATATTTTTGAACTTACCAGTTTAAGTATAGGAGTCGATATTTTTGTTGGCTATATTTTTAATCAATATTTTTAACAACAATATTTTTTACATCGATGTTTCAGTGAACAGCAGTGACTGCTGACTGAAATAGAGGTTACGTGAAGGTGTTGCAGAATTAGGTGGTGTACATGGGGTAGTCGGTGTAAGACAAGGTAATGATGGCGAGTCTTATAGCATATAACACTGAAAAGATTTGGAGAATAAGCCCTTGAATAATCTTGAGTCTGTCATTGTGGACAGACAATTTTTGATATTGAGTAGCTCGATGGCAGGCAGATGGCCTCCATACCTGTCCTCCATACCTGTCCTCCACATCATATACCTCAAAGGATAGGGACGCCGTTCGTAAAGACACCTCTAGATCTTTCTTAGGGATGACCAAGGCATTACTATTTACTGTGTACCCTGATCTTAAATCTGGCCTTGAATGCTTAAGGGGACATATTGACTCAGAATTCATGCTCGTCAGGAAGGAGGTAATTCATCACAAGGCACTTTCTCTATGTTTTTCAGCCACAGCATTGACGTTTGACGAAAGGATGGCATCTTTTCATAAAAGTAAAATGCTTTCAGTAAGAAAGTGACACAAAAAGACTTAGAGCCTCATTATGATGTACGACGGAAAGCCATCTGTCAGTTCGTCTGAGTTTTTCTGCCTGACATCAGAGGCTTCTATCTGACCACCGTATTACAATACTGGCGGTCGGAGGGAAACACATGACAACTATGCGGCCTACAGAAAAGGAAAACTCAATCAGAGATCCAGTGAAAAACATCCAACAGATTTGAGACGCCGGTAAGCGAGTACTCGGTGAGCGACACACACACTTGTCGAGATTGCCCGTCTACAGGTGACGGAGACAAAGAAAGACCTTTTCCGACAGTTTCCTTGGTGCAGGGTCAAGTATGCACACTCCGACACCCACAAAGCATGTAATATGTGCTTATCCTCAGAGCACAAAGAACACAAGTGCGAAGCCTGCACATTGTTTTAAAACAAAAAGACACTGTAGGCCGAAATGGATCGTCTTGTGGCACATATGGCAGAGGAGCTGGCAGCCGAGGCAGAGTTCTTGCATGAATTTGAGGAAAACATTGAGGCCGGTGCAACAACAGGAGGTGGGGTCATCATAGCCAGCCCCCATTATATCACCTCTGCTTCGTACTCCCGTGATGAACAAACTCCAGTACAGGTCAAGGGGCCCACATCCCTGTCTCTAATTCCTGTGCTGGGACCAAGCACCAAGACAACGTCAAGTACTGTGAGTACTGTTGACCCACCATGTGCTAAGAAGATCTTGCACACATGTCCACCACCACACAACGGTGCACCACAGCCCGCAGGCGCGGGCTGACACCGCAAGCATCCCTCAAAGCCGAGAAAGGACAAGAACATTCTTGATCGGGCGACAAGGCTACATCATGGGAACGACTTCAGCACTACATCAGCACTGAAACACAAGTCAGCACTGACAGACACATCAGCACCGAAAGCTGGCAAACAAATGTTAACCCCACATAAAACATCAAATTTGAAGAAATGCTTAGGATCGAGCATCTTGGAAACCAAGCAGTCCTCCGCTCCAAGGAAAGAAAAACACCATGGCCACACTTCGGCACAGAAGAAAAGCCATACATCTGGGGTTACAGAGACACACACAGTTTCTGAGGACACTCCACTGGCTCCAATGAAACAAAAGATGCCATCTTGTATGCTGACTGAGGAACAGAGCATAGTTTTTGAAGGACTGCAACACTTCATGCAGCAAAAGCTTAAAGAGACTGGCAAAAGACAGGCACAATTAAAGAAGTAAAGGTGTTATTGCTAAAAGCTGTTATAGAACCTATCACAAGGAAACATCTCAACAGAGGCGTATACTCCCTTTATTTCCTCATACCAAAGAAGGGTGGATCCCTACGGCCCATTCTGGACCTACGTCTCCTCAATTGACATATACTGTCAGAACACTTCCATATGGTGGCTTTGCAGGATGTGATACTGCTATTACAAAAGGGCAACTTCATGACTGCATTAGATCTGAAACATGCATATTTCCACATCCCAATACACATGGCACATCGCAAGTACCTCCGGTTTGTGGTAAGTGGACGTCATTATCAATTCAAAGTGCTACCATTCTGGGTGACAACAGCCACAAAATGCCTAGTAGCAAAATTATGAGGAGCAAACGTACTTATCTTTCCCTATCAGGATGATTGGCTGATCAAGAGTCCGACCAAAGCCACATGTCTAAAAGATACCTAAAGCACAATCAACCTGTTAAACAATTTGGGCTTTATAGTCAATGCAACAAACTCCCATCTCCCACCACTCCATATACAACTCTATCTCGATACACAATTCAGTTTCGGGGACAGCATACCCCAGTCCACTCCACAAAGGGTTCTCAATATCCAGAGCCAAACTGGATCTTTTTCAGCCACATTGTCACCTACCAGTCAAAACAGTGACGTGCCTTATAGGGATGATGGCTTCATGCATAGCAATAGTGCCTTATGCAAGACTACACATGAGACCCACAAAGAGTGTTTAGCATCACAGTAGTCACAAGTGGGGGGGCAAAATGGATAATCTAGTGTTTGTTTTAGCCAAGGTCCATCAATCCCTACAATAGTGGAACACAAACGTACTGAAAGGAAAAGCCTTCAAGGACCCAATCCTGTAAGCGACAATCACAACTGATTCATCACTCATGAGTTGGGGTGCTCATATGAAGGTCGTTGTGGTTCAGGAACACTGACCCACACAACAACAGACAGACATTGCTCATCAACATGTTAGAATTCTTAGCCATTTACATGGCTCTCAGAGCATCCCTGCCAAACATAACCGGGAAAAATGTCCTACTACAAACTGACAATATGACAGCAATGCATTACATTCAAAACAGGGAGGAACCCATTCCATCCAACAATCACACCTAGCACAAAACATATGCAGTGGGCAAATAGTCACAAAGTCTACCTCGTAGCACGATACATACCAGGAAAGGACAACACTGCAGTGAACCTGCTAAGCAGGAAACAGCAACAAGTTCACAAGTGGGAAATGCACACTCAATTATTACAGAAATACTTCCAACAGTGAGGAAACCCCAACAACAGATCTGTTCACCACCGTCAAAAACATAAAATACCAAAGCTTTGCATCCAGACAACCACAATCCAAGGGGAGCGCACTGTGAATGAACCTGTCTGGAATATTTGCATATGCTTTTCTGCCTCTCCAACTCATTCCATAGGTGGTCAGGAAACTCTGACACACTTCTTTAACCTTGATGCTCCCACATGGGCTCGACAACCATGATACATGACACTATTAGAGCTATACCTAGTACCTCACAAGAAGCTACCCAACTACCCAAACCTTCTCACTCACAGCGGGGCCAGGGTGAGACATCCCAACACTCAACAGCTCAATCTTGCAATCTGGCTCCTGAAGTCAAAGAGTTTGGATACTTAAATCTATCTCCCATAATGCATGCCTATTATAAAAGAGGCCAGCAGACCATCCAAAAGGGCAAGCTATGCTACTAAATGAAAACGTTTTGATCACTGTTGTGATTTACAAAACATTAATCTATCCTCTCCAACAGAACAACAACTAGTTTATTACTTGTTACATTTGCAAAAAGCACATTCATCATATACCTCCATATGCCTACATTTAGCAGCCATTGCAGCATATCACCAAAACATGAAGCATCAATCCCTTTTCCGCATTCCTGTCATCAAAGCGTTCATGGAAGGATTAAAATGTGTCATTCCACCTCGCATACCACCTGCACCTATATAAAACTTAAACATTGTGTTAATAAGACTCATGGGGCCACTATTTTAGCCACTTCATAACTGTCAAATAAAAAAATTTTAACATGGAAAGTAGCTTTCCTTGTAACCTCCGTACGAAGGGTCAGAGAAAAATATGCACTCACTATTAAAGACCATATTTTCAAGTGTTCCCAGATAAAGTGCTTTTAGGCACAAACTCAAAGTTCCTACCAAAAGTTATATCACCTTTCCATTTAAATCACATTTTAGAGTTACCAGTCTTCTTTCCAAAACCAAAAACTGCAGCAGAACGTCCTTTACATAGACTTGATGTTAAACGTGCACTTCTTTACTATTTGGAACACACAAAACCATTCATAAAAACACAACAACTGTTTGTATCTCTCTCAAATGTATGTAAAGGTAATGCCATCTCAAAATCAGGAATAGCATGATGGATAATCAATTGCATACAAATTTGCTATGTCAAAGCAACACGAGCATTTACAACGATGCCAAGGGCTCATTCAACAAGGAATCAAGGAGCCACAATAGAATATATAGTAAATATCCCTCTCATTGACATCTGCAAAGCAGCAACATAGAAAAACCCACACGCTTTTACAAAACACTACTGTGTGGATGTATGAGCCAACATGCTCTAGTTGGACAAATAGTCCTTTCTAGGAAGCGCATCATCTAATGCCTAGGGCCACCAAGACAGGGGTACTACTTTACAGTCTTTACATAGCATGTGTAGCTGTAGCCAACACATGCTACGAATGGAATATGTTACTTACCACATAAGCATCTTCCGGAGCGTGTACTGCTGCAGATTCACATGCACCCTCCCGCCTCCCTAGCAGGTATTAGATGGCGACAAATATACACACACATACAGCATGTTATACCGCAAAGCTAACTCAGCAGACAATATCCTCCTTCCCTATATGGCATGGGGGAAAAACATGATGTAAAAAGGAGCTGCAGAACATGCGCAATACCTCAAGGGGGAGGAGAGATGATGTACAATGCCGATCATAAAACGTTCTCGTGCAAAAGCAACTTGCACTGTCTTGGCCCTATTCTAGATGGCAGGAGTGTGCATAGTGTGTGAATCGTACTACAGACTACAAATAGATGCTTACAGGTTAAGTAACACACTCCTTTCTTTACAATTTGTGAAGCAAGTGATAGTTTTGAAGAATAACTGCCTACTTTTCAAATAAAATAAAATTTAGGCAAAATGGACTACAAACAGGCTGCTAAATGTGTGCTTTTATTTTGAAAAGTTTGCTTTCTAAAGAAAAATATTTATTGGATGTATTTTATGAAGGTGCGACAGAATGGGGCATTACTGTTCACTACTTACACTTCTCCACAGAGATTACTAGGAGAACAAACTATTGCCCTTGTGATTTGTCCTTATTGTTTTTTAGGTTTGTATGACTAATCACATTTATGATAGTAGCCTGCAAAAGACTAAATAAATGTACACATTTCGATACGTTTGTTTTCCTAAAATGTTTACACAATAAGCATAAAGGAGTTAGGTACAAACTGTGTATTTCCAATTATTACAAATAGAATAGAGATAACATGCCTCTTCAAGGTAATTCAGGTCTCTTAATGCCCCTTCTCACAAAAAATAAAACTAATTAAACATTGGATGGCAGCCCCAGAGCAAAATACATTGGCATAGCATCTGCTCCTTTCTGTAACTTGCTACCTTTTTGTTCCTTCACATACTGGCCCAAATGGGAAAAAGTGCAGCATTCCTCCATATCCCTGGTCAAACCTGCAAACTACTATGAAAAGCTGCTCCGGACCACAGGATCTTTAAGGTTGCGACTGTCAGGTTGAGCAGATTCTCAGAACAATCTCTTACTCTTACATAGGCCTGGCTGCTTGATATACCTCCGTAAAAAATTGTTATCCGGAAATGTTAATTTTTTTATTTGTGTTTTGTATTATTAGGGAACTAATTTAGCTTGGGTAGACATTGCTTATCAAGTCTGATTTTTTCTGGACAACTTTTTAAAAAATGGCAGATGTGTTTCAGGAACTATGAGACCTATATACTTCATGTTAATGTGAAAACATAAGCTTAGGGGGTCAAGTAGGCTTATAGAGATAGAAAATAACTCCTCAGAGCAAACATGCCACCATTTTCCAATATGCTGGCTCTATAATGATGTGTTTTAGCCACCATATTGGTAATCTATTTTAATATTTTTTCTGTTTGTTTTTCTGTTGATTGAAATCCATAAACATGAGCGAAGCAGGTAGTAGCAGAGGATCTTTACCTCCTAACATTGTTGCTAATTACAAAATCTGAGGACTCCTTCAACACGAAAAATGTGTCATATGCCAAACTAATCCGAAAGAAAATCTAACATCCACTACAGCTGGACAGAAGAGAGTTTGAGATTCTTCAGAAATACTGCAAAGCCAAAGTTCACAAAAGTTTGAAACTGATGGGTGAAGAGGAACACATATTTTTTCATTATAACAACAAGTGCTGCAAGTTGTATACAATGAAAAAAAAGCCTGGAAAATAAATTTTCAAAAAATAGCAGAAACCACTGCATCACAACAAAAAATTGAGTTTTCTGAGAAAGCGACGACAACCAAATCCAATGCACATCCACTTAGAAGATTGATGGCTACCCCTCGTCCACCTCCAACAACTGATCACAAAAGCAGAGGACCTTCAATGTGTTATCTGTGGTTTAGTCGGAACATGGACCAAAGGGATTAATGAAAGAACAAAGTACAGAGTATGTGAGTCTCAAATGGCAAATATGTTTTTATCTGCAGCTGGTTTCTTCCAAGATTAAGTTTTTAGCTGAATAACTGATATAAACAGCGAAGTGAATGTATTTGCAGTGGATTTGTATGCCCACCGGAACTGCATGCATGCGTACATTCGAAAATAAGAATGTACGATGAGCTCCCAGCAGCAAATTAACAGCCAGCCTTCAGTTAAGTTTGCACTCTTTGAAAAAGCAAATTAAGTTTTAAAGCCACTCGAGTGCTGGCTACGGGTTCACACTCAGTTAGATCAGAGAAATAATGGTCAACATTGATAAAACTGTATTGATCCATAAGAATAAAATTAAGATTTCTCAGGTCAGAATGTACAATGTCAGAAATAGTTTGTGTCAGTCTAACAATAAAATGAGCTCCTTATGTGGTAGACTGGGATGTGATGATGGCTTGCACTGATTTTGCAATCAGTGCAAGCCATCATCACATTCCAGTCTACCACAAAGTTTCAAAGTGGCTGAGGACATGTATCTTCTTCGACCTGATGCTGCGGTCCACAAATCTGATTCAACTAAATTTACCATATTAATTATTCAGGGCAGATTGAAGGATGAAGAAAAGCCAATTCCTCCGTAGGCTGGAATTCATGCTCTGATCTCCCAGAATACCGTCCCACTGAAGAAGGCTGGGTTTTTACCAGTAATACCATCCCCAGTCACAAACTACGCAACAGTATACATAGCTCTAAATAATTTTCAAAATGTGCCTGTTCAGCTTGAAGACCAGCCTATACTGCCAATTTTCTGTGATGAATGTGTTTTCGTATTGTAGCTGACTTTTTTGTGAGCAATCAAGTAGGATTTGATGATCTTTATCCAATGACGGGCGTTTTCCACATGACAAAAGTTGCATTGCGGTGTGCAGTAAGTTATCTCAGTGGATGTCGTATAGACAATGCACTTATGGAGGCTCAAATCTTTGGCAGCAAAACTGCCAGTAAGTATTGAGCAGAACTCATTCTGTTCGTTCGTTACAAGGTATCCTCATCGTATCGGAGGTTATAGAAACATTGCATTGGAATGCTTTCTGGAACAAGAATGGCAAATTAGGTTTTGCATATCTTATCTAAGAAGTGAACAAGGCACAGGGTACACTTCATTCAAGAGACATAATGCAAAGCCAGGAAATGTTCAATACACTAAGTTCAAAATCAGAAAACCTGAAGACAAGTTCATAGAGTTTGTCAAAGATTGTGAAGAAAAACAGAACTTTGCAAGTACTGGGGAAATGTTTTACACATGATAGCTCTAGTTAAAAACTTGGCACATGCTGATCAGGAAGGTGATTGGAAGCTGCATACGGTGTTTCACAAATCTGATTGCATACACTACAATTAGATATGGCTCCTGGTATTTGCAAAGACTGAAGAAGCTAGAGGTGGAAAAACTACAACTCTACAGAAAATTCATTTAAATACATTTTGTGTGGAAACACAGAGAGGCAAGGTTCAATGCTGTAACTCCAAATATGAACCTAGAACAGACGATCCAGAGATCACAGTAAAGCTCCAACAGAATTGTTGGTCAGACATGTAAAAGTGACTATTCTACTCAATGGCAGCTAGTTTACCATGAAATCCTTTCTATTTGCAGTGTTTCCAGAAAGATGACAAATGCTAAATGAATGGACCATTATGTACTGTTCCTCACCACAAACTCGTGGGAAAGAGAGGGGAACGTTTTAACATGTTTCATGCAGCAGCAAGGAAATTACTTTGAAATGACTGAGCCTGTGCAACTACACAACTCTGTGACCAAACAATAACGATATAAAGTCACGTCTACTAGATGTCCTGGAACATGGATCGAAACTATAATTGAATTGAGCATAATTCAAGGATTGTCAGAGTTATGGATATGGTATGGAACAGGCGAGAAAAGATACTTAATCCCACTTAATATTCTGTACAAAAAATTTGACACAGAGAAAGCCAGTGATCTTATCAAGCAAAAGACACACACTTGATGGACGGAATGCAGAACAAATCAAAACATTCACCCCCAGTCAAGAGATCTGGGTTAAATCCATCATTCTTTTGCTCACCATGCCACCCCAGTTTAGACCTGGCCATATGCAAATCAGTCTTGACCCTGTGCCTAATGGGAACAGTCCAGCCCGAACTGCCAAGCCAGGTCCTCCCTGGACCGGAAACAAGCATCCTAGGACCGGTTTCGGGGTTTCACCCCTCTTTAGCCAGGATAGCTTGATTCCAGTGGCACAGTGAGCCCAGGACCCACGTCTGGGCATATCTGGCGCACTTAGGGCGAGAAAGCAAAAGACACATAATTGATGGACGGAATGCAGAACATGTGATCTTATCAAGGCACATATTTTTACGGGTGATTGTACTATGAGCAAAATTGGAACAAAGCTTGGAGTTTAACTGCTGAATCTGCGACGTTTCTAAAAGGATTTTCTGAGACAGAAGAAGAATGTGACTTTAAAGATGTAGAAAAAATCTTGTATGTGTGTGGGAAGTGAGTTCTGACTGTCACACATTGGATGATCTTTGGTATAGTAAGTTCAAGAGATCAGTTCCGCTAAGTGACTTTGCACCAATGTCATATTCTGTGCGTAGACACATTAAAAAAGCGTTCTACTTGATCAGAAGATCTGTAAATATTTTGGATCATGCATATGTAGAGAAAGATCTGTGTGAATTTGGTTGGGAAGATATTGATAGGGTTCTAAAGCCTACAAACTTCTAAAGCCTCTACCCACAGTTCTTACAAATACATGTTCTTACAATACCTGTGCTGTAAAAAGACGTCCCTGTTGATATGCTCTTCCTAAATGTTCAACATTCTGCTAATGTACCATAAGCGATCGCTTAAACAAATAAATAAAGTGAATAATGAAACCATGTCTATAACGGGAGTGATAAACAAAATTTTATTTCATATACAGATCATAAACATTGTTTGGGGTCTACATAAAAGGATTAAAAAACATTATTATTTGTTCCATACTTATATATGTCTCTTCTTCCTCTAAAATAGCCATCATTTTGGAAAATGGTAGAAGAGCGGCTCTGAGGAGTTTTTTTCTGTCTCTATAATACTACTTGACCCCAAAAACCGATGTTTTGACACCAAAATGAAGTATATAGGCTTCATGGTTCCTGAAATATTGCATCATCACTGTAACATCTCCGCCATTTTTAAAAATGTCCTCCAGAAAAATTCAGCCTGGATCAGCAATTTCTGCCAAAGCTAAATTACTTCTCCAGTGATCCAAAAACAGAAATCCAAAATGAAAATCTCTGGACAAAAGTTTTTTAATAGAGGTATATCGGGGGGATTATGCAAGAACAGAAAACAAAGTTACGCAGCATATGTAACACAGCAGCTCCTCCTTTGTAAACTCGCATCCAAAAGTTGCATCCTCACTGAGACTTCCATTCACTCCCCTTTTAAGAGGACAGTAACTTCCATTGCCCCTTATAATTTGAGAAATAGAGAGAACCTGTTCTAGCTTAACAGTCCTTTGAAAGTATGGGGTGGAGGGAATTCGGCTGTGTTAAACTTGTTTAATCTACTATTCTTCCCAACATTTCCCATTTCAAATTCATTTGTTTTCTTCTAACAGTGCAGTTGTACTAAATATCCTGTAAATGTTGAACATTGTCTTCAGTCGAATCATGTTGAATTCTTTGCCATGACCTTTTCTATTTGACCATTGTAGGAAATGGCAGGACCACACAGGGAGTTACTGAAGTCTTTTAGAGGAGCCGCTTCGGAGGACAGTCTATTTGTCAATGACACAGGGAAGGAGCTGAACACACAGAGGGCAAACCTTCACAGCCCCAACGAGGAATGTGATCCTTCCTCCACGAGAGACTTGCAGTCAGAGTCAGTATCTGAGGACGGTAAGAAGACTTCTGTGTTGACTCTACATTGAAACCAAATGGAATTAGATCTAAAGCACAGCAAAAATAACAAGCGTACACCTTATATTTTTTAGGATATTCAAAGCTTGACCATAGACACTTTGATCTTTACTAGAACCTTATATTTTTAACAAAGGCCCAAATATAAAAGCCACTTCCATTGTCAGCACACCTGCAAACTAAAACGTGTCCTGAGAATGTCTTCTTGGAAAAGTTAATAAAATAGTACTATATGGGGTTCCAGATTATTTCTGTGCTTCCCAACAAATCATTTTAGGAAGTGGTAAATGACATTGGTTTAGTAAGACAGCCTCTTTCTCACTTTTAGGAAAGAAACTGTTACTTCACTGCTTTTCAAAGCCTTCAGATCATGGGATGTCAATTGATAGGTTACAGAATGCTACATTATTTTATTGAATTCTTTGAGAAATTAATTCTTTTGGAAAAGTGTGGGTGGTGCTAAGAGATCCAGCACTCAAACACGTCAGTAAAATCAAGTCTTCATAAGCAGGACTAAGAACATTACCATAATTGGAAAGCTTAATGTGTTGACAAATAATTTTGTAATCTAGTGGATACTTACTATAGGTTCCTGAACTTGTGTCTATTCTAAAGCCCCAGACTGTATCCACAAAACTCAAAAAGCAGTTCCCCTGCTCACCGGTAGGTGGTATGAGCAACTTCAGTAGTGATGAACGGAGCTGCACATAAGCAACACACATGTGTGCTGAGGCCAGTTCCTTTTCGTCTGCCCCTTCAGATGCAGATCTGGAGCTCTGCTATTCTTTGTCACTCCGTGACAAGACTTTTTTTCTTACAATTTAAAAAAAATTCTTCCAGTGTACCAGTGGTCACCCCCTAAGACTACAGGCTGAAGCCTTGTAGGGACAGTCCCTAACAGATGTCTGTGATACATACACCCCAAGAAATGCCTCTGATGCTTAGGTTCAGTGCATAATTCCAAGGCATACAATGACTGTGCCCAGATGAATCCAAAAGCCATGCAAGAATGCAAACATCTACAAAGCAAAGCACCACATGACTCGAGTAGCTCCCACTCCAGGTTGAAGACAAGTGTGAACAAGCTCCTGAAGTCGTTCCCACTGCAGATCTTCATGGTTGAAGTCTTTGGGAAAGTTCAAAAAGAAACGCAGGGGGTCATTACAATGCCGCCATCGATATGGGGACTGGGACCGCCCACCTGTATGACAGAGGTCCCGTACCCCCGATTATGATGCGACTGCCACTGTGGCGGTTGCATCACCCATATTTTGCATTGTGGTGGGGATGCGTTCAGCAGCCCCTGCCACAATTCAGAAATGAAGGCACTTGCATATCCCTGCACTACGTGGCAGGCACCATGCGGGAAGGTGGAAAGGTGCCACCGTGCCTCCAGGTCTCGCTTCCATTCCGACGAGCTGCTGATTCCAACTTTTGTCCCAATGCACACCTAGTTCACAAGCCAATCAGTGACATCACTGCAGGTTGGAGCCTTTTGAGAGGCCACTGCATTGGACCCTAAAAATCCTCCAGTCAAGATATCACTAGCGGATCAAAGCTCAGTGCCATCTATGGCTCGTGATCATGTTTTGGGATCCGCATCAGCTTAGGGGCCAACTTTTGGCTGGTGCCAAAATCTGGGTCTGGACATTTATGCTGGCACTGGCCCCAATTTTTTTGGTGGTATTTGACTTGAGCCAATTTTGTCTCGACCGACGGTACACCCATATACTGATGTGGTGCTGCCAATACTCAATCCTTCAGACACGATTCCACTACTGCACAATCACACACAGCCACTACACCAACTTTTTGCCTCTGACTCTGAGCAGACCAAGCAATACAGCAATTAAAATGGAGGAGATGGGGAATAGGTTGCCTCACTAACTTTACGGTGATGATAATTGGTATGTGGGTCTGCAAGATGGTAGTGGGCTAATTAACTCACCCAGTGCTGTGTTGATTCCTTTCCTGGACCAGCAATGGAGTAGGTGCATCCTTTAACTGTGGAATTTAAAACCAACATACTTGCAGAGGTCCTACTGCTTGGCCAGGCACTGGCCAAACCTCTTCTACCTTTCAATGAGGCCCACACTGATAAACTCATTGGCACATGGATAAAACATGTTCTGGCCCTCTGGTCATTTGGCAGGTAGGATGTTACCATAGACCAGCACCAGGCGAACCTGCATTCTTATCCCACCACCCAGCTTCTGAGAGTTTGGCGGTGAAATTGTCCATCAGCAGAGTCAACCCTAATGCCTTCCGGACAACTGCTCCTGAAAGAGTCTAAAGACATGGAAATGTTTGGCAAAATAATCTCGTCCTCAGCCAGCCTTTAACTGAGGTGAGTCAACTCCAGCTGGCTCCTTGGTCGTTACACTCACTCATTCTGGAACAAGGTTGGTGGGATCTTGCCAGAAGTTCTACAAGACTTACCATTTTAATTGCCCTAAACCATTAGTAAAATGAGAAACCCCAGCACTCATACAATGTTATAACAGTGTCAGACCCAAAAAGTTGGGATATTGTATTGAATGAAGAAACAATTTATTAACACATTATACAGTCTTGTATTCTTCTATGCAATCCGCTTGCATACAGATTCTTGCTTTGAAAAACAGCCAACACGTGTTTCGTCACTGTGTGCCTTTATCAAAGCTGTGAAATTCATAACAATGAAAACGAAATTAAGAACAATCATCAGATATAAGGGATAATATATTATAGATGTGAGAAGTAATAGAAGAAGTTGGTGAGCTGTAACGAAAAGAGATAAAACGCAGAGACAAGCAAAAACTTAGAAAGTAAGTGTGAATCAAAAATGGAAATAATCTGTGAAGAACAGTAGGTAAATTTAAGGAGATCACCCATGATGCGAAATAAAGTGTGAGAAGGTCCATGTCCATAAAGATTGTAATGTGAGTTCCAAACTCATCTGTCCCAGAAGGAGATAAAGTATCGAAGAAAAGGCATGGTGATTAATCTGACCAACCTTAACAAGGCACGAAATCAGTCCAACAGCATGTATAACCCGGCCCTAAAGTGTCTCTAATTTTCTGTAGTGTGTAAATTAAGGGTAAAACCTCCCCATCTAATTCTGGTATATCTAACAGAACTGTTGCAAAAAGAAGAATTACCAGGTTATAAATAAGAGCATAAAAAGTGTCTCATAGATCTGCAGGCACGGTGGCACCTTTTCAAATCTTAATGCGGATTCCTATGTTACTTTACATCATAATGAATCGGACCAACCTTTGGAGTGGTATATTATATTTAATAATACAATTCCTCTCCATCTCCCTTAACTACTGCCTATACATTAAATAAGTTACTTCCGACACCAGACCCCAGACTCGATGAGCTATTACTATCCTTACAACAAGTCAAAGAGAACATCCAAACTCTACATGACCTGATTCTACAACAACCAAACTTCACGCGCTTCAAGCTAGAATCCACGACATACCTCCATATAAACCACTCGAAACTTACCCAGCAGCTGCATGTAAGCTCCCAGAAACGTGAGCCCCCAAGTTGGAGAACAGAACCCTACCCCAATGCTTCATCCCGCCTGGTCCGGAAGAAAAACTCTCTATCAGTTAAAGACTTAACCTCACTACTCCATTCCTATAAACTACTGATTCTCCCCCATAATACTGCGCACTCTGTTAACTTGAATAAACCCTCCCTAATCACATCCATTCCCCCCAATACTCATAGAGTCACAAGATACATTTCTAGAGGTATAATGGAAAACAACTTCAAGCGAGTCCCCATCATACACGAACCCACCACAACACCCATCAAAACTCAGCTAAAATGTATTCTTCTAAATTGTAGGTCGGCCTCAAGACATGCAGCCGATATAGCTGACCTCATTTTCACTAATGAACCGGACCTACTAATTTTGACCGAAACATGGCTAAATGAAACATCCACGCCCATCCTAGACATACCAGTCCCCCCGAATCCCGACATCACCAGACTTGATAGATCTGATAGGCCAGGTGGTGGTATTGCCTGCATACATCGTAGCAATATCTCAGTGAACAGCTCCCACTTCCCAGTATTATCCTCCTGTGAATACCTTTGTGTAGACATCACTAGTAATAATAAATCAACATGTTCAATACACGCATTCCACCACCCGCCAGGGGATAATCTCACCTTCATTGAACATCTCATGGACATTCTAGCTACAAATGACGGTCAACAAAATACTCAATTATTCCTTGGCGACTTCAATCTCCACTGGAATGACCTTGACGACCCAGGAGTCAATAGCCTAAAAGCTTTCCTCTCTGACCTTAACCTTACCCAAATCTGTGACAGCCCCACACATGATAAAGGCTCAACCCTTGATATAATAATTTCCAAAGTGGACTCTAATCAGCTTGAATCGATCCTCCCCTGTGACTGGTCTGACCACCACATCATCACATTTTACATCAATGAAACAATTAAATTACTTTCTACCCAACCCACGAGAACAAAAATTTGGAAGAGGAACCTAAAATATTTCGGTTCTGACTTACTCACAACCTCCATTCCTAACAGCCTGCTTCCCCCGGAAGGCTTATAGGATGTACAAGGTCTCACTAATGACTACTTACACTCCATGAACACGGTACTAGACAATCTAGCTCCCATACAACTAAAAAGAATGACCTCAAAAGACTCAAAACCCTGGTTTGATGGTAGGCTAAATGAAGACAGACTATCTCTAAAATTAATCAAACGAAGATGAAGATCGGCACCATCCTCTGACCACCTCAAGCTACTAAGAAGCGCGAGAAACTCCTACCACAGAAAGATCAGACGATCTAAAGCAGACTTCTTCAGTAAGCAATTAGACCAAGCCAAGAACCGCCCCAAAAAGCTATTCAAACTAATCAAATCTCAATCTAAGGATGCACCCCACTGCCTCCAAGCTAACCCAGACTCACTACCCAATTGCGAGGATTTTGCTGCCTTCTTTACTATGAAGACAGAAAACATAAAGATGGACCTGCTCAACGACTTAATATCTGACTCTAACATGGACACTTCACAGCCCCCGCTAGTAGCCCCATTCACATAGTCCGTAAAGTTCGAACTCAAAAACAACGCTTCCTGGTCCTCCTTCCACACCCACAGTGAAGAATCTATATTAAAAACGCTCACAGCCCTGAACCCCTCCAGCCATTTCACAGACCCTCTGCCCGCAAACTACATAAAAGACTTAATACCACTGTTATTGCCTCTATGGACCAAGATTATAAACACCTCTCTCCTTCAAGGAACCATCCCAGAAATCCTAAAAGCAGGGCAGGTATCCCCTATCTTAAAGAAGCCATTGGGAGACCCCTCAGACTTAAATAACTATCGCCCAATGTCCAACATCCCCACTCTGGCCAAACTTTTAGAAAAATTTGTTCACGCACAGCTTGGCAAACACATTGATCAATTCAACCAGCTCCCAAACCGGCTTCCGTGCAGGTCACAGTACAGAATCAGCCATGACCCACATAATCGATGACGCATTAAAAATCCTTGACAAAAACGAAGCCTGTCTACTAATCTTGCTTGACCTATCCTTGGCCTTTGACACCGTAAACCACGACAAAATGATTGATCTCTTGAAATACAGAATGAGATTATCTGGATCTGTTCTAAATTGGTTCACCTCCTTCCTACAGCATAGATCCCAAAGATTCAAGGTTAATCAATCCTTATCCATGCCCGTCCCAGTCACTTTAGGTGTACCCCAGAGATCATCCCTTTCACCCACACTTTTCAACCTGTACATGGAACCACTCACCGATCTTCTCAGCTCCTTGAAGGTCCATTATCACATGTACGCAGACGACACACAACTCTCTATAAAGATCCACTCATTTGAAGACATTAAATCCCTCAATTCAATGCTTCAAAAAATGCAGAGCTGGCTAGCCGAAAACCATCTGAAACTAAACAACCTCAAAACGGAATTCCTCTTAATCGCACCCCCCAAACAATTACCCCAATACTCGATTGGATGAACCACCTAACAGCACTCAAAGGTCAACCCCTCATCATTGAATCTGCGAAATCGTTGGGAGTGACTCTGGACATAAATCTAAACATGCAGAAACACATTAGCACCTCCACAAAAGGAGCACATTTTCAAATGAAAACCCTGATAAAACTGAAACTCTTCCTGCCCGCAAACGACTTCAAACAGGAAGTTCAAGCTCTAGTTATCCCTAGAGTGGTATATGGGAGTGTCACTCTATGCGGCCTTCCCAGATCGAAGACGGCCCCTATTAGAGCCTCTATCAACGCAGCTGCTAGACTCATCACAGGCTCTAAAAGAAACAGTCTCATCTCCCCTGACCTGTGAGCCCTCAACTGGCTACCCTTCGAGGCAAGAATTCATCTGAAAATCAACTGTATGACGCACAAGGCATTAAATCACAAAACTCAGAGTTATCTAGCTCAGAAACTGGTGCTCTCGTGTGGTGACAGATCCAAAAGGAGCTCCAATAATGTCCTACTGAATCCACAATGATTTGTCAAGAAGATAACATACAACCGCACCTTCTAAGGAATGGCCCCCAGGATTTGGAATGCTTTGCCCCCAGAAACAAGACAAAATCCTTCTACCGCATTCTTCAAAAAAGAAGTGAAAGCTATTCTCATGGCTAAATTTACCTTAACATTTTTTTTTTTTAACTTTGTTTATTGGCATTTTCAGTACAACAACACAACAATTACAGTGTGTGACAGGCAGTTCATTGGCATTGCTTGGATACATCAGTACAGTACCAAGGGTGAGCTTGAGTGTAAAAGGCAGAGTATACATAAGCAGGCAAAAAGATGACAGATTGGTAGAATTTTGCATCAGTCCTACTAGTGATCAGTCCCTCCACTATTGGATTCACCATTCTCAACTAGACAGTTAGTGTGCGGTGGTGCAGCGTCATCGTCCATGCTTTTTGCGGCCTCCCTAAGCAAGTAGCTAGTGAGAGGTTTCCAGATATTACAAGGTCGTGAGCGAAGGAGCAACATCTCAGCATATATATTTTTTTGTTCCTGACAGTAAATGAGGTCGGCCAGCCAGTTCTTGAATTTGGGCGCTCTGCCCCTCCCCCATCGGCAAGCAATTTTACATTTGGCTATGAGTAGTCCCATTGCCAGGAATCGCTTAACGCTTCCTTTGTGCCCTGGGAGGTATCCCAGGAGCCCCATTTCTGGTGTGAGGTCGAGTTGTCCCCCTATCATAACACTCAGGGCCCTCCCCACCTCAGTCCTGTAATGGGCTATAGACCTACATTCCCACGCCAAGTGTAAAAAACCCGCCCCCTCTTGTTTGCAACGGTCACATCTATCTCTTTTCCGCAATTAGAGTTTGTGCAGTCTTACC